>NW_007257168.1:44677-54901 GCF_000164805.1 Carlito syrichta | reverse complement strand
GGGGGGGGGGGGGGGGCAGGGAGGAAAAGGGAGGTGGGATTAACGGTAGTCGATATCGGTCTGAGGGAAGGGGTGGCACACCTCATCAACAAGGGTACCTGCGCAACGCATATTTGTATACCTAACCCTTAACTGTACCCCACAATTTTAAAATAAAAAATATGGAAAAAAAAAGAAATATGAGTTTACCTGTTTTATGATGTTTGCTGGTGTTTTTGCAACTGAGTGCCTACTGTATAAGAAGTGTCCTCAACTGTTGAACACTGAATAACATAATTTCATACTGGGTGTTTTTGTGTGAGCTCTTTGTGTCACTATTGTACATTGTGTAAAATGTGTCTCTTACTTGAGTATGTTATGTGAAATATGTGTTTTTATTGTCTTTCAATTTATTCTGGGGTTCTTGCAACTGGATGCATGCAGTACGAGATATGTCCCTATCTGTTGTAGGATTAATGATAATATTTTTAAGTGGGTGCACTTTTGGTTGAGTTTTCTCTGTCACTCTTGCCTGTTGTGTTGTATGTTTCTCTATCATGTTCATGTTTTAGGAAATATGTGTTTAACGGTCTATTCTTATATGCAGGTGTTTTCTGAATTGTGTGCATTCTTTATGAGATCTGTCACTCCCTGATTCATGCTGGGTTCATATTTGTGTGAAGATTGTTTGTCATCATTGCACATTTTAAAAATGTGTCTCTAACCTAGAACATGATATATGTGATGTGGGTTGAACTGTCTTTACCTTGTATGTGAGTGTTTTCACAACTGAGTGCATGCTGTATGAGGTGTGTTTCTTTGTGTTGCCAGTTCCATGAGATCATTTCATGCTGGTTGCATTTGTGAAGAAAGAAGTTTAGTCACTGTTTCACATTGTATGAAAGGTGTCTGTAACGTGGACATGTAGCGTGAAATGAATGTTTACCTATTTTATGTTGTTTGCAGGTGTTTTTGCAACTGGGTGCCTACTGTATGAGGACTGTCCCTCACTGTCGCATATTGTATGAGATCTTTTTATATTGGGTATTTTTGTTGGAGCTCTTTCTGTCACTTTTGTACATTGTGTAAAACGTGTACCTAACTTGGATATGTAATATGGCATATGTTGTGTTACTGTCTTACAATGCTTTCGGGGGTTTTTACAACTTGGTGTGTGCAGTATGAGATGTGTCCCTCTCTGTTGCAGGTTAAATTAAATTATTTTTAAAAGGCTCCATTTTTGGTTGAGTTTTCCCTGTCACTGCTTGCCTGTTTTGTAAAATATTCTCTACCATTTTCATGTTTTGTGAAATATATGTTTAACTGTCTATTCTTATTTGCTGGTGTTTCTAAATTTTTATGCATTATTTATGAGATATATCACTTTTTGTTTCATCTTGGGTTCATATTTGTGTGTGGATTGTCTATCATTGTTGCACATAGTATTAAATGTGTCTCTAACATCAGGCATTATTTTTGTAATGTGTGTTTAACTGTTTTACCTTGTATGTGGGTATTTACACAACTGGGTGCATGCTATATGAGATATGCCCCTCTGTGTTGCATGTTCCATGAGATCATTTCATGCTGGGTGCATTGCAAATGATGTAGTTTTGTCATTGTTTCACATTGTATGATAGGTGCCTGTAACTAGGGACATGTAGAGAGAAATGTGTATTTACCTGTTTTATGTTGTTTGAATGTGTTTTGCAACTGGGTGCCCACTGTATGAGAAGTGTTCCTCACTGTTGCATGTTGAATAATGTAATTTCATACTGGGTGTTTTCATATGAGCTCTTTGTGTCACTGTTACACATTGTGTAAAATGTGTCTCTAACTTTAATATATTATGTGAAGTATGCGTTTTATTGTCTTACAATGAATTCTGGGGTTTTTGCAACTGGGTACATGCAGTGTGAGATGTGTCCCCATCAATTGAAGGATGAGTGAGTTTATTTTTTAATGAGTACATTTTTTGTTGTGTTTTTTTCTGTCACTGTTGCCCGTTGTGTTGTATATTTCTCTATCATGTTCATGTTTTGTGAAATATGTGTTTAACAGTCTATTCTTATATGCAGGTGTTTTCTGAATTGCATGCATTATTTAGAGATATGTCATTCCTCATTTTATATTGGATTCATATTTGGGTGAGGTTTGTCTAGTGTGAAATGTGTTTTTACCTGTTTTATGTTGTTTGCAGGGGTTTTTTTGCAACTTGGTGCATACGGTATGAGAAGTGTCCTTCACGGTTGCACATTGAAGGAGATAACTTCATGCTGGGTATTTTTGTATGAACTCTTTCTGTTACTGCTACACATTGTATAAAAAGTGTCTTTAACTTGGGTGTGTTGTGTGATATGTGTTTTACCATCATACAATGAATTCTGGGATTGTTTCAACTAGGTGTATGCCATGTGAGATGTGTCCCTCACTGTTGTAAATTGAATGAGATTATTTTTAAATTGGACATTTTTGGTTGAGTTTTCTCTGTCACTGTTGTCCATTTTGTAAAATGTTTCTCTATCATGTTCATGTTTTGTGAAATATGTGTTTAATGGTCTATTCTATATGTAAGTGTTTTCTAATTGTGTATATTCTTTAAGAGATATGTCACTTCCTGTTGCATGCTAAGTTCATATTTGGGTAAGATTGCCTGTCATTGTTGCACATTGTATAAAATATGTCTCTAACTTGGGGCATTGTGTGTAAAATGTGGTTTTAACTTTTTTACCTTATATGTGGTTTTTTCATAACTAGGAGCATGTTGTATGAAATATGTCCTTCTATGTTGCATGTTTCATGAGATCATTTCATACAGGGTGCATTTGCAAATGAAGTAGTTTTAGTACTGTTTCACGATGTATGAGAGGTGTCATTACATGTAGTGCAATGTGTGTTTACCTATTTATGTTGTTTGCAAGTGTTTTCACAACCGGGTACATAATGTATAAGAAGTGTCACTCTGTTTTGCACATTCCTTGAGATAATTTCATACTGGATATTTTTGCAGATCTCTTTTTGTCACTGTTGCATTTTGTCTAAAATGTTTATCTAACTTGTGTATGTTATGTGAAATAAATGTTTTACTGTCTTACAATGAATCCTGGAGTTTTTGCATCTGGGTGCATGCAGTATGAGATATGTCCATTTGTTGCACTTTCTGTAAGATCATTTCATGCTTGGAGCATTTGTGAATGAGTTTTGTTACTATTTTGTCACTGTTTCATGTTGTATGAAGAGTGTCTGTACCTTGGTACATGTAGTTTGAAGTGTGTGTTTAACTATTTTATGTTATTTGCAGGTGTTTCCATAACTGGGTGCATATTGTATAATAAGTTCACCTCTGTGTTGTAAATTGAATGAGATTATTTCATGCTGGGTATTTTTGTATGACCTCTTTCTGTCTCTGTTTCACATTGTGTAAAATGAATTTCTGATTGATTATTGTAAGACAGAAATATGTGTTTTACTGTCTTACAAAGAATTCTGGGGTTTTCCCAACTGGATGCATAGTGTATGAGAAGTGTCCCTCTGTGTTGCACATTCTATGAGATCATTTTATGCTAGGTGTCTTTGCGAATGAAGTAGTTCTCTCATAGTTTCATGTTGTTTGAAAGGTGTCTGTACTTGGGACATGTAGTGTGAAATGTGTGTTTCACGATGTATGAGAGGTGTCATTACATGTAGTGCAATGTGTGTTTACCTATTTATGTTGTTTGCAAGTGTTTTCACAACCGGGTACATAATTACCTGTTTTATGTTGTTTTCAGGATTTTTTCACAGCCAGTAGCATACTGTATGAAATGTGTCCCTCTGTGTTGCCTGTTGAGTGAGATAATTTCATACTGGTTATTTTTGTATGACCTCTTTTTGTATGACCTCTTTCTGTCTCTGCTGCACATTGTGTAAAATGTGTCTAAAACTTGGATATATTATGTGAAATTTATGTTTTGCTGTGTTACAATGAATTCTGGGGTTTTCATAACTGGGTGTGTGCTGTACGAAATATACCTCTCTATGTTGCATGTTTCATGAGATCATTTCATGCTGGGTGTATTTGTGAATGAAGTAGCTTTTTCACTGTTTCACGTTGCATGAAATGTGTGTGTAACTTGGAACATGTAGTGTGAAATATGTGTTTATCTATTTTATGTTGTTTTCAGGTTTTTTCACAACTGGTTGCTTGCTATATTTGATATATCCCTCTGTGTTGCCTGTAGAAGAGGATAAATTCATACCGGGTATTTTTGTATGACCTCTTTCTGTCACTGTTGCACATTGTGTAAAATATGTCTCTAGAGCTGGTGCCGTCCATGCAGGCCCTTGGCTCCCACCCTGTGGGACACAGTGTGCCCTCCTGGATGCACCACCCTGCCCCCAGCCACCGCAGCCCACAGAGGCCCTCAGCTCCTGCCCACGGAGCTCTGGGTTCCCTCCCCGATTGCACCACTCCACCCCACCCCCAGCCACCATCCACAGAGGGCCTTGGCTCTCACCCCCTGGAGCTCTGGGCTCCCTTGCTGGCAGCACCAACCCACCCCCAGATGCCCTGTGTTACACTGACAAGCAATGCCCAGCCATCTCGCACTCTGTCTCCCACAACTCGCCCCTGGCCACAGTGGGACCAGAGGACAGCTGGAGTTCCAAGACCAGACAGAGACCTGCATTGCCCCACCCAGCTCTGCCCAGTTCTGCCCGGCCTCCAAGTTGGGATCTGAGACCTCATGTCTGTGTATGGAAATAGTACACCATAAGGAGATTGGTCAGCTTGTGTGTCTGTATGATGGCATGTTCTGGTTTTTTTATCGTTGTCGTTGTCGTTGTTTTTGTTTGTGTGTTTGTTCTTGTTTTTTTCTCTTACTCTTATCTGTCTTTGTGTCGATTTTCATTTGTTAGTTGGTACCTTTGTCTGTTTTCCCTCTTACTCTTCTCTCTCTACACCTTCCTTCCCCCCACCCGCATTCCATTTCTTTCCTTTTTCTTACCTCATTTTGCTTACAGGGAGCAAACCTATACCCCCACTGCATGGACAGATTGCAAGGCAGTGGGAAGCAGGTTCCAGAGTATCCATACACCTGTTGGTGGATACTGGGATCTGCAGATAGATTTTGAATCACAATTCCCCGTCAATTAAATCTCAAAACTTCAAAAAGTATAGCCTCCAACCCACAGTTCAGCTTCAGAATTGAACAAAGCCAGAGGATTCACACAAGGAAGAATAGGAGATTGAGCAAACGGAAGTAAAAGCAACCCAGCCACCCCTGAACAACATATTTAAAGAAGATGAGGAAAAAAAGAAAACGTGGGGAGGAAAATCTACACAAATGAAGAAAAACCAAAAGAAGAATATAGGTCTCATACAAACCGCTGGGAGGTCAGACATTGAGAAAACAGACTTCAGAATGCAAACAATGAGGAGCCCCCAGAATGACTGGTCACATACTACAAACCCAGACATCAAGACATTAATACAGACAATAAAAAGAATTGAGGAGAGACAAGAGGAAAATAGGAAGAAGTTGATAACTGAGATAACAGCAGTAAAGAATACTGCGATTGAAATAAATAGCAAACTAATAAGCATGAAAAGCAGAATTAGCCAAGCAGAAGAAAGAATCTCAATGTTTGAAGACCAAAATATAGAACTAACCCAAACAGTCAAAAACATAGGAAAAAAAGCTTTAAAAGACAGGACAAAATCTTCAGGAGATGAACAATTACTTCAAGATGCTGAACCTAAGAGTAATTGGACTTCCTGAGGCAAAAAGAGAGACAGAGACCACCCTGGAACAACCATTCCATGAAATTATTCAAGGAAACTTCCTTCATCTCATGAGTGATGCAAAAATTCAAACACAAGAAATTCAGAGAACCCCTGCAAGACAACAGATGAGAAGACCAACTCCCAAGCACATAGTAATTCACCTGAACAAAGTAGGTATAAAAGAAAAAGTTCTAAAAGCAGCAAGAGAAAAAGGTCAGACTACATACCAGGGAAGACCAATTAGAATAGCAGCAGATTTATCTACGGAAACACTTCAGGCTAGGAGAGCTTGGAGCCCAATCTTCAAAGTTCTCAAAGACAAACAATTTCAACCAAGATTAACCTACCCAGCCAAACTTAGCTTCATCAGTGAGGGATAATTAAAATCTTTCCCAGACATCCAATCCCTAAGAACTTACGCTGCCTCCAGACCACCTCTACAGGAAACACTTAAGAAAGTATTAAACACAGAAGAAAAGGAAAAAAGAACAACAACACTCTTCACAAGAGCACAAGAAAAAGATTGAAAATACATATGAATCAACACAAAAGTCAAAAGAAACACAGCAAACAAACTGGAACAACACCTCTATAAGAACCTCATGACAAGGCTAAACCCTCACATTTCAAAAATTAACCTGACTGTGAATGGACTAAATGCACCGCTGAAAAGACATAGAATGGCAAAATGGATAAAATATCATGAGGTAACAATATATTGTCTCCAAGAGGCTCATCTCACCAGAAAGGACACTCACAGACTCAAAGTAAGAGAATGGAAAGCAAAATTTCAGGTGAATGGAACACAAAAGAAAGCTGGAGTTGCAACCTTAATATCAGACAAACTACCCTTTAAGCTATCAAAAATTTAAAAAGATGAAGAAGGTTACTATATAATAATAAAAGGTTCAATCCATCAACAAGAAATATCCATCCTAAACATAAATGCACCCAACATAGGAGCACCAACATTTGTAAAGCAGCTTCTAGGCAAACTTAAAAAAGGAGATTAACTCTAACACTACCATAGCTGGGGACTTTAATACCCCACTCACAACCCTAGACAGATCACCAGGAAAAAATCGACAAGGCTACCCAGAACCTCAATGAGACTCTTGAACAAATGGACGTCATTGATACTCCACCCAACGACCACAGAATATACATTCTACTCATCACCACATGGAACGTACTTCAAGATTGACCACACCATTGGCCATAAATAATAAATAAGCAAATTTCATAAGACTGAAATTTTGCCATGCACCTTCTCAGACCACAGTGGAATAAAAATAAAAATCAACACCAACAAAGTTCTCCCAAAACCCACAAAGACATGGACACTAACCAGTATGATGCTATGTAACTCCTGGGTCAATGATGAAGTCAAAACAGAGATTAAAAGGTACCTGGAAACAAGTGAAAATGAAGAAACATCTTACCAAAACCTCTGGGATGCCATGAAAGCAGTAGTAAGAGGGGAATTCATATCTTTACAAACACACATGAAGAAAATGGAAAGATCACAAGTTAACAGCCTAACAAGTCACCTAAGGAAGCTGGAAATGCAAGACCACCAAAACCCTAATTTCAGCAGAAGAATCCAGATAACCAAAATAAAAGCCCAAATCCAGGACATTGAAGACAAAAGGATAAAACAAAAAATAAATGAAATGAAAACTTGTTCTTTGAAAGGATAAACAAGATGGTCTCCTAGCCTGACTGACCAAGAAAAAGAGAGAAAAACCCAAATAAACACAATCTGAAACACAAAAGATGAAGTCACAACTGACCCTGAGGAAATACAAAAGATTATCAGAGATTACCATGTACACTTGTATGGAAACAAACTTGAAAACCTAAAGGAAATGGAGGACTTTCTGACATCACACAACCTCCCTAGGTTGAAGCAAGAAGAAACTGAGACCCCACATAAACCAATAACAATCAAGGGACTTGATTATGTAATAAGAAAACTACCTACCAAAAAAGGCAGCAGAATTCTAAAAAACATACAAGGAGGAACCGATACCAATTCTATTAAAAGTATTCCAGGCTATTGAGAAAGATGGAACTCTCCCAAAATCATTTTGTGAAGCTAACATCACATTGATATCCAAGCCAGGTAAAGACCCAACAAAGAAAGAGAACTCCAGGTCAATATCTTTGATGAACATAGATGCTAAAATTCTCAGCAAGATCCTAGCAAACAACACATCTCAAAAATCATCCATCATGAGCAAGTAGGCTTCATCCCCGGGATGCAATGCTGGTTCAACATTCATTAGACCATAAACATAATTAAATACATCAACAGACATAAAAACATAAACCACATGATTATATCATTAGATGCAGAAAAAGCTTTTGATAAAATCCAGCACCGCTTCTTGACAAAAACCCTCGAACATCTAGGCATAGGTGAAACATACCTCAAAATAGTAAAAGCCATCTACGAGAAACCCACAGTCAGCATACTCCTAAACAGACAAAAATTGGAACCATTTCCCCTGAAAACTGGAGCAAGACAAGGATGTCCACTCTCACCGCTCCTGTTCAACAGTTTTGGAAGTCCTAGCTAGAGCAATCAGAGAAGAGAAGGTGATCAGGGGTATCCAAATAGGAAAAGAGGACGTCAAGTTTTCTCTATTTGCAGATGACATGATTGTATACCTTGAAAACCCAAGAGAATCAGGCAAAAACCTCCTTGCCCTGATAAAGGACTTTGGCAAAGTCTCAGGGTATAAAATAAATGTACAAAAGACAATCGCATTTCTATACACCAATAATAAACAAACAGAAACCCAAATAAAAGGCACAATTTTATTTACAATAGCCACAAAAAAATGAAATACCTTGGCATCTTCCTAACCAGAGATGTGAAAGACCTTTACAATGAAAACTACAAAACACTGCTCAAAGAAATCAAAGATGACTCAAACAAATGGAAAAATAGTCCATGCTCACGTACTGGAAGAATCAACATTGTGAAGATGTCCACCCTACCCAAGGCAGTCTATAGATTTAATGCAATACCCATTAAATTACCAGCAACATTCTTCTCAGACCTAGGAAAAACAATACAGGAATCCATATGGAAATATAAATGACCAAGAATAGCCAAAACAATCCTCAGCACAAAAAAAAAAAAGCAGGAGGTATCACACACCCTGACTTTAAACTATATTATAAAGTTACAATAATCAAAACAGCCTGGTATTTGTACAAGAATAGGCATATAAACCAATGGAATAGAATTGACAAAACCTCAATTTCTCATCCAACTCATCTTTGATAAAGCCTCCACCTGTGAAAAAAATCATGAACTTCACAACAAACTGGATGGAATTAGAGCTTCTACTCGGGAGAAGAGAACCTACTCAGTAAATGGTGCTTTGAAAACTGGCTGACCACATGCAGAAGATTGAAACATGACCTCTACCTATCCCCATACACAAAAATTAACTCTAAATGGATCACAGACCTAAATGTAAAACTTCAAACTATAAGAACCTTAGAAAATTTAGGAGACACTCTTATGAAAGTTGGAACAGGCAACCAATTCTTGATCAAAACCAGAAGTGCCCAGGCCGTAAGAGATAAGATAGACAAGTGGTACCTCATCAAACTGACAAGCTTCTGAAAAGCCAAAGAAACCATAAAGAGAGCAGGGAGACAGCCCACAGACTGGGAAAAAAACCCCATGTCTGACAAAAGCCTAAAATCAAGGATCTACAAGGAACTCAAACATGCTGAAAAGAGAAAAACAAATAGCCCCATTACAAAGTGGGCTAAAGATATGAACAGACACTTCTCAAAAGAAGACATACAAACAACCAACAGATACATGAGAAAAAATGTTCAGCCTCACTATTCATCCAGAAGATGCAAATTAAAACTACACTGAGATATCATCTAACTCCAGTCAGAATGGCCATCATCAATAACTCAAAAAATAACAGTTGCTGGAGAAGATGCGGTGAAAGGGAAACACTATTTTACACTGTTGATCAGAGTGTAAACTAATACAGCCTCTGTGGAAAGCAGTGTGGCGATTCCTAAAAGTTCTAAAAATCAACCTTCCATATGACCCCGCAATCCCCCTACTGGGAACATATCCAGAAGAACTCAAGTCACTCTATAAAAAAGATACCTGCACACATATGTTTATTGCAGCATTGTTCACAATAGCAAGAACATGGAACCAACTGTGCTGCCCATCAAAAGAGGAATGGATTTTTAAAAAGTGGTACAGCCAGGCTCGGTGGCTCAGCCTGTAATCCCGCGCCTTTGGGAGGCTGAGGTGAGTGGATTGCCTGAGCCTGCGGGTTCGAGACCCACCTGGGTGGCAAGACCTCGTCTCTACAATAAATCAAAAAAAAATCAGCCAGGCGTGGTAGCCCATGCCTGTAATTCTGGCTACTTGGAAGGCTGGGGCGGAAGGATCGCCGGAGCCCAGCAGGTTGAGGCTGGGGGGGCTG
>NW_007257168.1:19143-44624 GCF_000164805.1 Carlito syrichta | reverse complement strand
AAAAAAAAGTGGTACATATACACAATGGAATATTATGCAGTCATAAAGAAGAAAAAAATCATGAACTTCACAGCAACCTGAATGGAATTAGAGCTTATAGTACTGAGTGATCTCTCACAGAAACAAAGAGGTGAGTATCACATGTTCTCACTCATAAGTGGTCCTTGAACAACTACCATATTACTAAAAGAAAAGGCTTGAAAGCGGAAAACTGCGGGGGTGGGGAGATGGGATTGACAGTTGTCGATATCTGCCTGGGGAAGGGGGAGCACACCTCACCAATAAGGGTACCTACACAATGAATATTTGTATACCTAACCCTGAATTGTACCCCACAATTTTAAAATAAAAACTACAAGAGGAAAAAAACTGTGTCTCTAACTTGGGTATGTTATGTGAAATATGAGTTTTACTGTCTTACAATGAATCGTGGGGTTTTTTGCAACTGTGTGTATGCAGTATGAAATATATCTGTGTTGCACATTCCATGAGAACATTTCATCCAGGGTGCATATGTGAATAAAGTAATTTTATCAACGTTTCACGTTGTATGAAAGGTGTCTGTACTTTGGACATGTAGTGTAATGTGTGGCTACCTATTTTATGTTGTTTGCAGATTGATTTGCAACTATGAACTTACTGTATGAGAAGTATCCCTAGTGTTCACGTTCCAAAAGATAATTTCATACTGGGTATTTTTGTAAAATCTCTTTGGTCACTATTTCACTTTCTGTAAAATGTATCTCTAACTTGGTTATGTTATGTGAAATCTGTGTTTTACTGTCTTACAATGAATTCTGGGGTTTTTGCAACAGGGTGCATGCAGTATGAGGTATGTCTGTCTGTGTTGCACATTCCTTGGGATTAATACTTGTGCATTTGTGAATGAAGTAGTTTTGTCACTGTTTCACAATGTACGAAAGGTGTCTGTAGCTTGAGACAGGTAGTGTGAAATGTGTGTTTACCTATATTGTGTTGTTTTCAGGTTTTTTCACAACTAGTTGCATACTGTATGAGATATATTCCTCTGTGTTGCTTGTTGAATGATATAATTTCATACTGGGTATTTTTGTATGACCTCATTCTGTCACCTTGCACCTTGTGTAAAATGTGTCTCTAACTTGGGCATGTTGAGTAAAATATGTGTTTTACTGTCTTATAGTAAATTCTGGGTTTTCCACAACTGAGTGTATGCAGTATTAAATATGTCTTTCTGTGTTGCACCTTCCATGAGATCATTTCATACAGGTGCATTTATGAAGTAGTTTTGTCCGTTTTACATTGTATGAAAGGTATCTGTAATTGGAACATGTAGTGTAATGTGTGTTTAACTATTTTATGTTGTTTCCAGGTGTTTTTGTAACTAAAAACTTACTATATGAGAAATGTCCCTAGTGCTGCATGTTCCAGGAGATAATTTCATACTAGGTATTTTTGTATGACCTCTTTCTGTCACTGTTGCATGGTGTATAAAATTGTCTCCAACTTGCTTATGTTATGTGAAATATGTATTTTGTTGTTTTGCAATAAATTCTGGGGTTTTTGCAACTGGGTGCACACAGTATGAGATATGTCTTTCTGTGTTGCACGTTACTTGAGATCACTTACTGCTGGTGCATTTGTGAATGAACTAGTTTTGTCACTGTTTCAAGTTGTTTAAAAGGTGTCTGTAATTTGGGACTTGTAGTGTGATAGTGTGTTTATCTGTTTTATGTTTTTTGCAGGTGTTTTTCACAACTGGGTACATACTGTATGAGAACTGTCCCTCTGTGTTGCATGTTCCATGTGATAATTTCATACAGGGTATTATTGTATGACCTTTTTCTGTCACTGCTGCATGTTGTGTAAAATTTGGCCTTAACTTTGTTATGTGTGTGAAATATGTTTTTCACTATCTTACAATTAATTCTGGGGTTTTAGCAACAAGGTGTAAGCAATATGAAATATATCTGTGTTGTCCCTTCCATGAAATCATTTCGTGCTAAGTGCACTTTTGAATTAAGTAATTTTCCCCTATTTCACGTCATATGAAAGGTGTCTCTATCCTAGATATGTAGTGTGAAATGTATGTTTACCTATTTTATGTTGTTTACAGGTTTTTTCACAACTGTGTGCGTACTGTATAAGAAGTGTCTCTCAGTGTTGGAAAGATGGCAGCTGAGCCAGACTATGTGAGTCCCAGAGTGAATAAGTGAGTGTATGGAAAATTTTGTTTACGTGTTGGTTAGTAAGTGGGCTTGTGAGTAGCTGAGTGAGAGCTCATGAACAAGCAGCTAGGGCTCTCGGTGCGGCAGCTGTTGCTGAAGCTTCTTGGCTTGGACCCTAGTGATTCCTGGGTTGCAGAAGCCAAACGCCATTTTTTAAATCAACAAAACCCCTCCTGGAAATAATGATGGGAGAGACTAAGTGGGGCTCACAAGCAAGGGCCAGGGTCCTCCTTGTGTGGCAGCTGGTGCTGCAGCTACTCTGCTTGGTCCCTAGTACTTCCTGGGTTTCAGAAACTACGTGCCATTTTTTTAACTGACAAAAGTTTTCCTGCAAAGAAGTGGTGGACAAAAGTTTTCCTGCAAAGACTACTGGCTCCAGGCTCTGCCTCACCACTGCAGTGCCTGGCTGGACACTGGCAGCAAAGGCTGCGGAGGGAGCCCAGAGGCAGAGTTCCACCAGAGAAGATGAAAGAGGCATCCTGCCTCTACCTTGAGAATGGGGCAGGAAAGTGCTCTGACTTACTCACCAGGGAGCAACAGACCCAGTCTCTGTGACTGGTGGGTCAACTACTCAGAGTTGGTCATGACCCAGAGGGTATATCCGGAAAGGACAAACTCTGGAGGGACAGAACAAGGGCTGAGACTCAGGCGCCCCCTGATTCAGCCCCTGGACAAAGGCTGTGGCCAGAAAAGGATGAGGACGACCTCCAAAGAGATCCGTGGTGAGTCTGGGGCTGACCCAGCCCCTCTCCTCCCCAGCAATCCTCCGAACACCAGACCCCCATGTCTGGGGCACCACTTAGAAGGATGAATACAGGCAGAGCCTGAACATCAGGGCTCCATTCCAAGATAGGCCTGGCTGGGGCGACCCCTGCAAGTACATACCTAGGGAAGACATAGTTCTGCACCTTCCCACCAAAGCGGTTGATAAGTGAAATATGGGTTTTACTGTCTTACGATGAGTTCTGGGGCTTTGCAATTGGGTGCATGCAGTATGAGAAGTGTCTCTCTGTGTTTCATGTACCATGAGATCATTTCATGCTGGGTGCATTAGTGAATGAAGTAGTTTTGTCACTGTTTCACATGGTATGAAAGGTGTCTTTAACTTGGGACATGTAGTGTGAAATGTATGTTTAATTATTTTATGTTGTTTGCAGGTATTATTGCAACTGCTGTATACAGTATGAGAAGTGTTCCTCTGTGTTGAATGAGCCATGAGATCACTTCATGCTGGGTATTTTTTTATGACCCCTTTCTGTCACTGATGTATGTTGTTTAAAATGTGTCTCTAAATTGGGTATGTTATGTAAAATATGAGTTTTACCATCTTACCATAAATTCTGGGGTTTTTCAACTGGGTGCTTGCAGTATGAGAAGTGCCTCTCTGTGTTGCACCTTCCATGAATTCATTTCATGCTGGGTGCATTTGCAAATAAATTAGTTTTGTCACTGTTTCACATTGATAAAAGTTGTCTGTAACTTGGGACATGAAGTATGTGTGTGTGTTTTACTGTCTCACAATGAATTCTGGGATTTTTGCAACTGGGTTCATACTGTATGAGATGTCTCTCTGCATTGCATGTTCCATGAGATCATTTTATGCTGGGTGCATTTGCAAATGAAGTAGTTTGTCAATGTTTCACTTTGTATGAAATATGTCTGTAACGTGGGACATTTAGTGTGAAATGTGTGTTTATGTATTTTATTTTGTTTGCAGGTGTTTTTGCAACTGAGTGCATAGTGTATGTCAAGTGTCCCTCTGTGTTGCACGTTTTTAAGATCATGCCATACTGAGTATTTTTAATGACCTCTGTCAGTGTTGTATGTTGTATGAAAGGTGTCTGCAACTTGGGACATGTAGTGTGAAATGTGTGTTTTACTACATTATAAGAAATTCTGGGATTTTCTCAACTGGGTGCATGCTCAATGAGAAGTCTCCCTCTATGTTGCATGTTCTATGAGATCATTTCACTTGGGTGCATTTGTGAATGAAATAGTATTGCCACTGTTTCATGTTGTATGAAAGGTGTTTATAACTTGGAACATGTAGTGTGAAATGTATGTTTTACTGTATTACAATGAATTTTGAGACTAGGTGAATGATCAATAAGAAGTGTCTCTCTGTGTTGCATGTTCCATGAGAACACTTGATGTTGGGTGCATTTATGAGTGAAATAGTGTTGTCACTGTTTCACGTTGTATGAAGTTGTTTGTATCTTGGGACTTGTAGTGTGAAATGTATGTTTACCTATTTTATGTTGTTTGTAGGTGTTTCACAATAGGTGCATACTGTATGTGAAGTGTCCCTTTGTGTTGCTTGCTGAGTGAGATGATTTCATGCTGGGTGCATTTGCGAATGAAGTAGTTTTGTCAGTGTTTCACATTATATAAATGGTGTCCATAACTTGGGACATGTAGTGTGAAATGTGTGTTTACCTATTTTATGTTATTTGCAGGTATTTTCACAACTGGGTGCATATTGTATAATAAGTGTCCCTCTGTGTTACACATTGAATAAGATCATTTCATGCTGGGAATTTTTGCATGACCTCTTTCTGTCACTATTGCATGTTGTGTAAGATGAGTTTCTGATTGATTGTGTTATGTGAAATATGTGTTTTACTGTCTTACAATAAATTCTGGGTTTTTCACAACTGGGTACATAGTGCATGAGAAGTGCCTCCGTGTTGCACATTCCATGAAATCATTTTATGCATGGTGCATTTGCAAATGAAGTAGTTTTGTCACTGTTTCACGTGGTATGAAAGGTGTGAGTAACTTGGGACGTGTAGCATAATGTGTGTTTACTTATTTTATGTTGTTTGCAGGTGTTTTTGCAACAGAAAACTTTTTCTATAAGTCTCCCTAGTGTTGTACGCTCCAGGAAAAAATTTCATGCTGGGTGCTTTTGTATGACCTTTTACTGTAACTGTTGCACATTGTGTAAAATGTGTCTCTAACTTTGGTATGTTATGTGAAACGTGTTTTACTGATTTACAGTGAATTCTAGGGTTTTTGCAACTGGGTGTATGCAGTATGAATTTTGCCTGTGTTGCACATTTCATGAGATCATTTCATGCAGGGTGCATTTGTAAATGGGGTAGTTTTTTACTGTTTCACGTTGTATGAGAAGTGTCTGAAACTTGGGACATGTAATGTAATGTATGTTTACCTATTTATGTTGCTTGCAGGTGGTTTCACAACTGGATGCTTAATGTAAAAGAAGTATTGCTCTGTTTGCACATTCTATGAGATAATTTCATACTGGTGATTTTTGTTGACCTTTCTGTCACTGCTGCACATTGTCTAAAACGTGTCTCTTACTTGGGTATGTGATGTGAAATATGCGTTTTACTCTCTTACAATGAATTCTGAAGTTTTTGTATCTAGGTACATACAAGATGAGATATGTCCCTGTTGGTTGCAAGTTCCACAAGGTCATTTCATGCTGGGTGCATTTGCGAATGAGGAAGTTTTGTCACTGTTTCACATTGTATGAAGGGTGTCTGTAACTTGGGACATGTAGTGTAAAATGTATGTTTTCCTATTTTATGTTATTTGCAGGTGTTTATACAACTGAGTGCATATTGTATAAGTGTCCCTCAGTGTTGCACTTTGAATGAGATCATTTCACGCTGGGAATTTTGCATGATCTCTCTCTGTCACTGTTGCACTTTGTGTAAAATGAGTTTCTGACTGATTTTGTTAAGTGAAATATGTGTTTTACTGCTGACAACTTGGTGCATAGTGTATAAGAAGTGTTCCTCTGTGTTGCATGTTTCATGAGATCATTTCATGCTGGGTATATTTGCAAATGAAGTAGTTTTCTCAGTTTCACATTGTATGAAAAGTGTCTATACATGGTACATGTAGTGTGAAAACTGTGCTTACCTATTTTATGTTGTTTTCAGGGGTTTGTTTGTTTGTTTGTTTGCTACTGGTTGCTTACTGTATGTGATGTGTCCCTCTGTGTTGCCCATTGAGATAATTTCATACGGGGTATTTTTATTTGACCTTTTTCTGTCACTGTTGCATGTTGTGTAAAATGAGTCTAATACTTCAGTACATTATCTGAAATATGTGTTTTACTGTCTTACAATGAATTCTGGGTTTTCACAACTGGGTATGTACAGTGTGAAATATGTCTCTCTGTGTTACATGTTCCATGAGAACATTTAATGCAGGATCCATTTGCTAAAGAAGTAGCTTTGTCACTGTTTCACATTGTATGAAAGGTGTCAGTAACTTGGGATATGTAATGTAATGTGTGTTTACCTATTTTATGTTATTTGTAGGTATTTTTGCAACTGTGAACTCCCTTTATGAGAAGTGTCCCTATTGTTGGTCATTCAAGGAGATAATTTCATACTTGGTATTTTTGTATGACCTCTTCTGTCACTGTTGTTTGTTATGTAAAATATGTCTCTTACTTGGTAACATTATGTGAAATATTTGTTTTACTGCCTTACATGAATTCTAGGGTTTTAGCAACTGGGTGTACACTGCATGAGAAGTGTCCTTCTGTGTTTCTCGTTGAATGATATAATTTCATGCTTGGTAAATTTGAAAGTGAAGTAGTTTTGTCAATGTTTCACGTTGTCCAAAAGGTGTCTGTAACTTAGGACATGTAGTGTGTAATGAGTGTTTTCCTATTTTATGTTGTTTGCAGTTGTTTTCACAACTGGGTGTATAATGACTGTATGAGAAGGGTCACTCTGTGGTTCATGTTGAATGAAATAATTTCATACTGGGTATTTTTGTACCATCTATTTTTTTCAGTTTCATGCTGTATAAAATGTGTCTCTAACTTGTGTGCATTATTTGAAAAATGTGTTTTACTGTCTTACAATGAATTCTGGGGTATTTGCAACTTGGCACTTCCAGAATGATCAGTGTCCCTCTGTGTTGCATGTTCCATGAGATCATTTCATGCTGGATGCATTTGCCAGTGAAGTAATTTTGATCACTGTTTCATGTTGTAAGAAAGAAATGCATGAAAGGTGTCTGTTACTTGGAACATGTAGTGTGAAATATTTATTTACAAGTTTTTTGTTGTTAGCAGGGGTTTTTGCAACTGGGTGCATAGGGTATGTGATGCATAGGTTCTGTAAGATTATATCTTACTGTGTATTTTTTTATAACCTCTTTCTGTTAGTGTTGCACATTGTATAAAAGGTGTCTGTAACTTGGGACATGTAGTGTGAAATGTATTTTACTGCATTACAATGAATTCTTTCTTACAACAGTTTGTAACTGGGGACATGTGGTATGAAATATGTGTTTACCTATTTTATATTATTTGCAGGTGTTTTTGCAATGGGGTGCATATTGTATAATAATTGTCCCTCTGTGTTGCACATTGAATGAGATCATTTCATGTTGGTATTTTTGCATGACCTCTTTTGTTACTGTTACACCTTGTGTAAAATGAGTTTCTGATTGATTATGTCATGTACTATACGTGTTTTATTGTCTTACAATGAATTCTGGGGTATTCGCAACTGGGTTCATAGTGTATGAGAAGTGTCCCTCTGTATTGCACATTCCATTAGATCATTTCATGCTAGGTGCATTTGCTAATGAAATAGTTTTGTCACTATTTCACATTGTATGAATGGTGTCTGTACCTTGGGACATGTCGTTTAAAATGTTTAACAATCTTATGTTGTTTGCAGTTTTTTTGCAATTGGGTGCATGCTGTATGGGACGTGTCCCTCTGTGTTGCATGGTGAATGAATAATATCATACTAGGTATTTTTGTTTGAACTTTCTGTCACTATTACACATTGTGTAACATATGTCTCTAACTTGGGTTTTCTTAATGTGAGATACACGTTTTACTGTCTTACAATGAATTCTGGGTGCATGAAGTATGAGAAGTGTCTCTCTGTGTTGCACATATCATGAGATCATTTCATGCTGAATGCCTTAGTGAATGAAGTAGTTTTGTCACTGTTTAACATTGTATGAAAGGTATCTGTATCTTGGGACATGGAGTGTGACATGTGTTTTTACTTATTTTATGCTTTTTGGGGTGTTTTTGCAATTCTGTACAAGCAGTATGAGAAGCTTCCCTCTGTGTTGAACAATCCATGAGGATATTTCATGCTGGATGTTTTTGTATGACCCCTTTAAGTCACTGTTGCACATTATGTAAAATGTGTCTCTAAATTGGGTGTATATGTGAAATTAGCCTTCCCATGAATTCTGGGGTATTTGTAACTGGGTGCATGCAGTATGTGAAGTGATTCTCTGTGTTGCATGTTCCATGAATTAATTTCATTCTTGGTGCATTTGCAACTGAATCAGTTTTGTCACTGTTTCACATCATATGAAAGGTTATTGTAACTTTGGACTTGTTATATGAAGTATGTGTTTTATTGTCTTACAATGAATTCTGGGTTTATTGCAACTGGGTACATACTGTATGAGATATATCTTTCTGTGTTGCACGTTCCGTTATATCATTTTATGCTGGGTGCATTTGCAAATGCATGAAAGGTGTCTGTTACTTGGAACATGTAGTGTGAAATATTTATTTACAAGTTTTTTGTTGTTAGCAGGGGTTTTTGCAACTGGGTGCATAGGGTATGTGTTGCATAGGTTCTATGAGATTATATCTTACTGTGTATTTTTTTATAACCTCTTTCCGTTAGTGTTGCACATTGTATAAAAGGTGTCTGTAACTTGGGACATGTAGTGTGAAATGTATTTTACTGCATTACAATGAATTCTGAAGTTCTCATGACTGGGTGCATGCTCAATAAGTGTCCCTCTGTATTTCACCTTCCATTAGATTATTTCCTGCTGGGTGGATTTGTGAATTAACTAGTATTATCACTGTCTCACATTGTATGAAAGGTGTATGTATCTTGGGACATGTAGTGTGAAATGTTTGTTTACCTATTTTATGTTGTTTGCAGGTATGTTCACAACTGGATGCATAATATATGAGAAGTGTCCCTCTGAATTGCATGTTGAATGAGATAATTTCATGCTGAGTATTTTTGTATGAACTCTTTTTTTCACTGTTGCCCATTGTGTAAAATGTGCCTCTAACTTGGGTATGTTATATAAAATATGTGTGTTACTGTCTTACTGTGAACTCTGGGTGTTTTGAAACTGAGTGATAAGAGTATGAGAAGTGTCCCTGTGTGTAGCATGTCCCATGAGATCATTTCTTATTGAATGCATTTGTGAACGAATTAAAGTTGTCACGATTTTATGTTGTATGAAAGGTGTGTGTAACTTGCAACATGTAGAGTTAAATGTATGTGTATCTGCCTTATGTTTCCACAACTTGGTGCATACTATATGAGAAGACTTCTTCTGTGCTGCATTATGAATGAAATAATTTTATACTCGGTATTTTTGTATGACCTCTTTCTGTCACTGTTGCACAATGAGAAAAATTTGTCTCTATCTTGTGTATTATATTTGTAATATGTGTTTTATTGTCTTAAAATGAATTCTGGGATATTTGCAACTTGGTGCTTACAGTATGAGTAGTGTACCTTTGTGTTGCACATTCCATGAGATCATTTCATGCTGTGAGTATTTGCGAATGAAGTAGTTTTGTCACTATTTCACTTGGGTATATTATGTGATATATTTTTTAATATCTTACAACTGGTCTGGTGTTTTCACAACTGGATGCATTTTTTTATGAGAAGTGTCTCTCTGTGTTGCACGTTCCATGAAATTATTTTATGCTGGGTGCATACGCAAATGAAGTAGTTTTGTCACTTTCACATTGTAGGAAAGGTGTCTATAACTTGGGACGTGTAGTGTGAAAAGTGTGTTTACCTATCATGTTCTTTGCAAGTGTTTTCGCAACTGGATGCATACTGTATGAGAAGAGGCACTCTGTGTTTTATAGTGAATGAAATAATTGCATGCTGGGTATTTTTGTATGATCTCTTTCTTTCACTCTTGCACAATGAGAAAAATTTGTCTCTATCTTGTGTATTATATTTGTAATATGTGTTTTATTGTCTTAAAATGAATTCTGGGATATTTGCAACTTGGTGCTTACAGTATGAGTAGTGTACCTTTGTGTTGCACATTCCATGAGATCATTTCATGCTGTGAGTATTTGCGAATGAAGTAGTTTTGTCACTATTTCACGTTGTATGTAAGGTATTTGTAATTGGGACATCTAGTGTGAAATATGTGTTTTACTGACATAGAATGAATTCTGGGGTTTTATCAACTGGGTGCATAGTGTATGAGAAGTGTCCTCTGTGTTTCACATTCCATGAGATCATTTCTTGTTGGGTGCATTTGCAAATGAAGAAGTTTTGTCATTGTTTCACATTGTATGAAAGGTGTCTGTAATTGGGACATGTAATGTGAAATGTGTGTTTACCTAACTTATGTTTATTGCAGGTGTTTCACAAGTGGGTGCATACTGTATGAAAAGTGGCCCTCCGTGTTGCATGTTCCATGAGACAATTTCATGCTAGGTATTTTTATATGACCTCTTTCTGTCACTGTTTCATGTTGTGCAAAATATGTCTCTAACTTGGGTATGTTATATGAAATATGTTTTTTAATATCTTACAGTAAATCCTGAGTTTTTCACAACTGGGTGCATTCAGTATGAGATATGTCTCTCTGGTGTGCATTTCATGAGATCATTTCATGCTGAGTGCATTTGCGAATGAAGTAGTTTTGTCACTGTATCAAGCTGAATGATAGGTGTTTGTAAGTTGGAACATACAGTGTGAAATGTGTGTTTACCTATATTTTGTTGTTGGCGGGTGGTTTTCCAACTTGGCACATGCAGTATAGGAAGTTTGCCTCTGTGTTGCATGTTGAATGAGATCATTTTATGCTGGGAGCATTAGGAAATGATGTAGCTTTGTCACTGTTTCACATTGTATGAAAGGTGTCTGTAACTTGGGACACATGTGTGTTTACCTATTTTGTGTTGTTTGCAGATGTTTTAGCAACTGGGTGCATTAAGGTATGAAAAGTGTCCCTCTGTGTTGCATCTCCCATGAAATAATATCATGCAGGGTGCATTTGTGAATGAAGTGGTTTTGTCAATGTTTCACTTTGTATGAAAGGTGTCTGTAACTTGGGACATGTAGTGTGATGTGTGTGTTTACATACTTTATACTGTTTTCAGGTGTTTTTTAAATGAGATGCATGCAGTATTAGAAGTTTCCTTCTGTGTTTAATGACCCATGAGATCATTTTATGCTGGGTATTTTTATATGACCACTTTCTGTCACTGTTGCACATTGTGTAAAATGGGTCTCTAAATAGGGTATGTTATGTGAAATATGTGTTTTACTGTGTTACATTAAATTCTGTGGTTTTTGCAACTGGATACATAATGTATGGGAACTGTCCCTGTGTCTGCACGTTCCATGAGATCATTTTGTGCTGGGTGAATTTGTGAATGAAGTAGTTTTGTCACTGTTTAACATCATATGGTGTCTGTAACTTGGGATATGTAGTGTGAAAGGTGTGCTTACCTATTTTTTTGTTGTTGTTTCCAAGTGTTTTCGCAACTGGGTGCATACTGTATGAGAAGTGTCCCTCTGTGTTGCATGTTCCATGAGATCATTTCAGTTTGGGTATTTGTGTATAACCTCTTTCTGTCAGTGGTGCACATTGTATGGAAAGTGTCTGTAACTTGAAACATGTAATGTGAAATGTGTGTTTTTCAGTCTTCCAATAAATTCCAGTGTTTTCGCAACTGCATTCATGCCCTATGAGAAGTGTCCCTCTGTGTTGCATTTTACATGAGATAATTTCATACTCATTGCATTGCAAATGAAGTAGTTTTGTCCATTTCCCATTGTATGAAAATTACCTGTAACTTTAGACATGTAGTGTTAAAAATGTGTTTACCTATTTTATGTTGTTTGCAGGTTTTTTTGAAACTGGTTGCATACTGTATGAGAAGTTTCACTCTGTGTTGCACGTTTCATGAGATCATTTCATGCTGAGTATTTTTGTATGACCTCATTCTGTTACTGTTGCACGTTGTGTAAAATGTGTCTCTAACTTGGGTATGTTATATGAAATATGTGTTTTACTGTTTTAACCATGAATTCTGGGGTTTTTACTACTGGGTGAATGCAGTGTGAGATATGTCTCTCTATGTTGCATGTTTCATGAGATCATTTCTTACTGGTTTCATTTCCAAATGAAGTCTTTTTTTTCCGTTTCATATTGTGAAAGGTGTCTGTAAGTTAGACATGTAGTGTGAAATGTGTTTTTATCTATTTTATGTTGTTTTCAGGTGTTTTTGCAACTGGGTGTATACTGTATGAGTAGTGTTGCTTGTTGAAAGAGATCATTTCATACTGTGTATTTGTGTATGCTCTCTTTTTGTCACTGTTACACGATGTATGAAATATGTCTCTAAGTTGGGGCATGTAGTGTGAAATATGTGTTTTACTGTCCTACAATGAATGCTGGAGTTTTTACAACTGGGTGCATAAGGTATGATGAGTGTCCTTCTGGGTTGCATGTTGAATGATATAATTTCATACTGGGTGCATTTGCAAATGAAGTCATTTTGCTATTGTTTCATGTTGTATGAAAGGTGGCCGTAACTTGGAACACAGTGTAAAATATGTGTTTACCTATTTTATGTTGTTTGCAGGTGTTTTTGCAACTTGGTGCATACAGTATGAGAAGTTGCCCTATGTGTTGCATGTTTAATGATAAAATTTCACACTGGTTATTTTGGTATGACCTCTCTGTCACCGTTTCACATTGTGTAAATGTGTCTCTAACTTGGGTATGTTATGTGAAATATTTGTGTTACTGTTTTACAATGAATTCTGGTGGGTTTTTGTTTTTTTTTTTTGCAAATGGGTGCATACAGTGTGATATATGTCTCTATGTTGCACTTTCCATGAGATCATTTAACGCTGATTTCATTTGCGAATGAAGTAGTTTTGTCCCTGTTTCACCTTGTATGAAAGGTGTCTGAAACATAGACATGTGTGAAATGTGTGTTTAACTATTTTATGTTTTTTCAGATTTTTTCACAACTGGGTGCATACTGTATGAGAAGTGACCCTCTGTGTTGCACGTTGAATAAGATAATTTCATCATGAGTAATTTTTATGGACTGTTTCTGTCACTGTTGCATGTTGTACAAAATGTGTCTCTAACTTGCTACGTGTAGTGTGAAATGTGTGTCTTACAGTCTTAGAATAAATTCTGGAATTTTCACAACTAGATGCACATGGTATGATAGTGTCCCTCTGTGTTGCATGCTGAATGAGATAATTTCGTACTGGGTGTATTTGCGAATGAAGTAGTTTCGTCGCTGTTTCACATTGTATGAAAGGTGTCTGTAACTTTGGACATGTGTTCTACTCATCACCACAAGGAATGTACTCCAAGATCAATCACATCGTTGCCATTAATCAAGCATAAACAAATTCCATAAGGTCAAAATATTGCCATGCACCTTTTCAGACCACAGCAGAATAAAAATAAATATCAACACCAACAAAATTTCCCCAAAGCCCACAAAGACATGGACACTAAACAGCATGATGCTGAACAACTACTGGATTGATTTCAACACTGAAATCAAAGCAGAAATTAAAAGATTCCTGGAAACAAATGAAAATGAAGAAAATCTTACCAAAATCTCTGGGATGCCATAAAATCAGTTCTAAGAGGAGAATTTCTATCTCTGTGAGCACACATCAAGAAAACGGAAAGATCACAAGTGGAGAGCCTAACAAATTACCTAAGGGAGCTAGAAAGAGAAAATCACCAAAACCCTAACTTTAACCAGAAGAATCCAAATCACCAAAATAGAGCCAAAATATGGAACACACAATACAAAAATATTATATCAACAAAACAAAAAGCTGGTTCTTTGAAAGAATTAACAAGATTGATGAACCCCCAGCCAGAATGACCAAGAAAAAGAGAGAGAAAGCCCAAATAAACACAATCAGAAATACAAATGATCACATCACAACTGACCCCAAAGAAATACAAAAGATTATCCGAGATTACTATGTACACCTATATGGAAAAAAACTTGATAACTTAAATGAAATGGGGGACTTTCTGACATCACACAACCTCCCCAGGTTGAAACAAGAAGACATTGAAACACTAAATATACCAGTAACAACCCAGGAAATTGACTGTCATATGAAAATGACCTATCAAAAAAAAAACCTGGACTGGATGGCTTTCCAGCAGAATTCTACAAAATGTACAAGAAGGAGCTGATACCAAGTCTACTGAAAGTACTCCAGGAAACAGAGAAAGATGGAATTCTCCCCAAATCATTTTATGAAGCTAACATCACACTGATACCCAAATTGGGTAAAGATCTAACAAATTATCCCTTATGAACATAGATGCAAAAATCTTCAACAAGATTCTAACAAATCAGATTCAAAAACAAATCTCAGAAATCATCCACCTTGACCAAGAAGGCTTTATCCCCAGGATTCAGGGCTGGTTCAACAACTGCAAGACCATAAATGTAATTAAATACATCAACAGATGCAAAAACAAGAACCACATGATTATATCATAAGATAAGAAAAAGCTTTTGATAAGATCCAGCATCCCTTCTTAATAAAAACCCTCCAACACCTAGGTATAGTAGAAACATACCTCAAAATGGTAAGTGCCATATGCAATACACCCACAGCTAACATATTGCTCAATGGACAGAAACTGGAAACATTTCCCCTGACAAGGCTACCCACTCTCACCCGTCTTGTTCAACATTGTGTTAGAAGTCCTAACTAGGGAAATTAGACAAGAGAAGGAAATCAGGGGTGTTCAAATAGGAAACCAGGAAATCAAGTTATCCCTCTTTGCTGATGATATGATCCTAAACCTTGAAAATCCTAAAGAATCTGTCAAAAATATGCTTGCACTAAGAAAGGACTTTGGCAAAGTCTCAGGTACAAAATAAATGTGCAAAAGACAGTTGCATTCTTATACACCAAAAACAAGCAGGCAGAGAACCAAATAAATAACACAATCTCATTCACGATAGCCACAAAAGAAGATATACCTTGGCATCTTCCTAACCAGAGAAGTGAAAGACCTTTACAATGAGAACTACAAAACACTGTTCAAAGAAATCCAAGAAGACACAAACAAATGGAAAAATATTCCATGCTCATGGATAGGAAGCATCAATACTGTTAAGATTTCCATCCTACCAAAGGTAATCTACGGATTCAACGCAATGCCCATTAAATTACCAAAATCATTCTTCTCAGACTTGAAAAATGACAATACAGAAATTCATATGGAAACAAATGACCACAATTAGCCAAAACAATCCTTAGGAAAAGAAACAATGCAGGAGGTATCACAATTCCAGATTTCTAACTTTACTATAAGGTTATGGTAATCAAAACAGCCTGGTATTGGTACAAGAACAGGCATACAGACCAATTGGATAGGATAGAGATTCCTGAAGCAAAGCCTCAATTTCTCTACCAACTCACTTTTGACAAAGCCTCCAACAATAAACACTGGGGAGAGGAAAATTTATTCAGTAAATGGTACTGGGAAAACTGGCTGATCGCATGCAGAAGATTGAAACAAGACCCCTACCTATCACCATACACAAACATTAACTCTAAATGGATCAAAGACCTAAGCATGAAACCTCAAACTATATGAATCTTAGAAAATGCAGGAGACATCCTTATGGAAATTGGAACTGGCAACCAATTCCTGATCAAAACCCTAAGTGTCCATACCATAAGAAATAAGTTAGACAAGTGGGACCTCATGAAACTGACGATCTTCTGCAAAGCCAAAGAAACCATCAAGAGAGCAGGGAGACAGCCCATAGAATGAAAAAAAATATTTCCAACTGTATATCTGGCAGAGGCCTAACTAACATCTAAGATCTACAAGAAACTCAAATGTGCTGAAAAGAAAAAAACAAAGAGCCCCATTAAAAAGTGGGCAAAAGACAGGTACAGACACTTCTCAAAAGAAGCAATACAGGCATCCAACAGACACATGAAAAAGTGCTCAGCCTCACTAATCATCAGAGAAATGCAAATCAAAACCACACTGAGATACTACCTAGCCCCAGTAAGAATGGCCATCACTAATAAAACAAACAAAAACAACAGATGAGGATGCGGAGGAAAAGGAACACTTCTACACTGCTAGTGCAACCTCTTTGGAAGACAGTGTGGTGATTTCTGAAAGAACTAGAAATTTCCATATGATCCAGCAAACCTTATTGGGAATATATCTGGAGGAACTCAAATCATTCTACAAAAAAGATACCTGCACATGCATGTGTGTTGCAATTCTATTGACAATAGCAAAAACATGGAACCAACCATGCTGCCCATTGAAGCTGGACTGGATTTTTAAAATGCAGTACATATATATAATGAAATATTATGCAGCCATAAAGAAAGACAAACATATGGGCTTCGCAGCAACTTGGATGGATTTAGAGTCTATCATACTCAATGTTCTATCACAGAAACAAAGAACAGAGTACCATATGTTCTCACTCATAAGTGGACCTTGAACAATTATCATAATACTATAAGAAAGGGATTGGCAGTAGTGAGAAACTGCCAGGTGAGCAGGGGTGGGATTGGCAGTTGAGGGTAACTGCCAGAGGAAGGAGGAGCATACTTCATCAACAAGGGTACCTGCATAATGAACATTTGTGTACCTAACCCTGAATTGTACTACACATTTTTAAAATAAAAAATAAATGCCTGTCACTGTTACCCTTGGGACAAATTGTGCCTTCCACTTATGCCATGCTATGTGGAATGTGTGTTCAGCTGGTCATCTTTGGAGGCGGGTTTTTTCCCCCTGGGTGCATGCTGTAAGAATTGTATCTTCAACACTTTCACATTAAGTAAGATTATCTTAGCTGGATATATTTTTGTAGAAGATCTGTCTGTCACTGTGCCCTTTGGTGAGGGGGGAGTATTTCTTACTTGGGCAATGCTGTATAGAACGTGTCTTCAACTGCTTTTTATTGGAGGTGGTTGTTTTCCCCACTGAGTGCATGCTATAAGAGTTGTGTCTCTCATAGTTTCACGTTTAATGAGGGTATCTGCTGCTGGTTATATTTTTGTATGAGGTCTGTCTATCACTGCTGGCCTTGGTATAAAATGTTCCTCTAAAACTTGATTCATGCTGTGTAAAATGTGTGTCCAACTGTTTCTCATTGTAGGCGTGTTTTTTCTCATTGGGTGCATGCTGTAAGAGTTGTGTCTCTTATAGTTTTAGGCTGAATGAGATTATCTGCTGCTGGGTGTATTTTTGTATCAGATCTGTCACTGTTACACTTGGTATAAAATGTGCCTGCAACTTTGACCATGGTGTGTAGAATGTATGTTCAACCATTTTTTGTTGGAGTCAGGTTTTTTCTTAGTGGGTGCATGCTTTAAGAGTTGTGTCTCCCAGTTTCACTTGAATGAGATGATCTGCTGCACGTATTTTTGAATGAGATTTGTCTGTCACTGCTGCCCTAAGTTTAAAAAGTGCCTCTTACTTAGACAATGCTGTGTAGAATGTATCTTCAACTATTTGTTGTTGGAGGTGTTTTTTCCCCACTGGGTGAAAACTGTAAGAGTTGTCTCTCTCACAGTTTCACGTTGAGTGAGATTATCTGCTGCTGGGTGTATTTGTGTATGAGATCTTTCTGTTGCCATTGCCCTTGGTAAAAAATGTGCCACTAACCTGAGTCATGCTGTGTAAAATGTGTGTTCAACCATTTCTCATGGTAGGTGGGTTTTTTCACACTGGGTGAATGCTGTAAGAGTTGTGTCTCTCACGGTTTCACATTGAATGAGAATATCTCCTTCAGGGAGCATGTTGGTAGGAGACATATGTCTGTCAACTTTGTACATTGCATGCAATATGCCTCTAACTTGAGCCATTATGTGTAAAATATATGATCAACCATTTAAAGTTGTATGTGGATTTTTTTTCTTCTGCATGCATGCTTTAAGAATTGTGTCTCTCAGAGGCTCACATCGAATGAAGTTATCTCATCCAGGGTACATGTGGGTGAAAGACATATGTCTGTCACTTTTGTACATTGCATGAAGTATGCGTCTAACATGGGTCATGTTGTATAAAATGTGTGTTCAACGATTTTACATTGGATGTGGGTTTTTCCCACGGGGTGCATGCTGTAAGAGTTGTGTCGCTCACTGTTTCACGTTGAATGAGATTATCTAATCCAGGGTGACTGTTAGTAAGAGACATATGTCTGTGACCTTTGTAGGTTGCATGAAATGTAACCTCTAACTTTGGTCATGCTGTGTAGAATGTGTGTTCAACTGTTTTTCACTGGAGGTGGTTTTTCCCCCCTGGGTGCATGCTGTGTTTTGCCTCTTGCAGTTTCACGCTGAATAAGATTATCTGCCACTGGGTGTATTTTTGTATGAGATTTGTCTGTCACAGTTGCACTTGGTACAAAATGCGCCTCTAATTTGGGCCGTGCTGAGTAGATGTGTGATCAACAATTTTTCACTGGAGGCGGGTTTTTTCCCATTGGATGCATGCTGTAAGAGTTGTGCCTCTCACCGTTTCACATTTAGTGAGATTATCTGTCTGGGTGTATTTGTGTATGAGATCTGTCTGTCACTGTTGAACGTGGTACAAAATGTGCCTCTAACTTGTATCATACTATGTAGATGTCTGTTCAACTGTTTTTCACTGGAGGCGAGTTTTTTCCACTGGGTGCATGCTATAAGAGTTGTGTCTCTCCCAGTTTCATGTTGAATTAGATTATCTGCCACTGAATGTATTTTTATATGAGATCTCTCTGGCACTCTTGCTCTTGTAAAATGTATCTCTAACTTGGGCCATGCTGTGTAGATGTGTGTTCAACTGTTTTTCATTGAGGCAATTTTTTTCCCCACTGAGTGCATGCGGTAAGAATTGTGTCCCTCACAGTTCCACGTTGAAAGAGATTATCTGCCTCTGGGTTATTTTTTTGTATGAGATCTGTCTGTCATGTTTTTCTTGGTGTAAAATGTGCCTTTAACTTGACCCATGCTGAGTCGAATGTGTGTTCAACTGGTTTTCATCGGAGGAGGACTTTTTCTCATGTATGCATGCTATAAGATTTGTGTCTCACAATTTTACTTTGAAAGAGATTGTCTGCTGCTGAATGTATTTTTATATGAGAGTTCTCTACCACTTTTACACGTGGTGTAAAATATGCCTCTCACTTGGACTATAATGTGCAAAATATCTGTTCAACTGTTTTTTTACTGTGGGGGATCTTTTTTCCACTGGGTGCATACTGTCAGAGATATGTCCCTCAGTTTCACGTTGAATGAGACTATCTTCTGCTGGGTGTATTTTTGTATGAGATCTGTCAGTCACTGTTGCACTTAGTATAAAATGTGCCTCTAGCTTGGGCCATGCTGCATAGAATGTGTGCTCAACTGTTCTCATTTGGGGAGCTTTTACCACTAGATGCATGCTGCAAGTGTTGTGTCCTTCACAGATTTACATTGAATGAGATTATCTGCTGCTGGGTGTATTTTTGTATGATATCTGCCACTGTTCCACTTGGTATAAAATTTGCCTCTAACTTGGGCCATGCTGCGTAGAATATGTGTTCAACCGTTTCTCACTGGAGTCAGGTATTTTCTTACTGGGTGCATGCTGTAAGAGTTGTGTCTCATAGTTTCATGTTGAACAAGATGATCTGCTGCTGAGTGTTATTTTTTGTATGAGATCTGTCACTGCTGCCCATGGTAAAAAAAAAAAAAGTGCCTATTACTTGAACAATGCTGTGGAGAAAGTCTCTTCAAATGTTTTTATTGGAATTGGTTTTTCCCCCACTGGGTACATGCTGTAAGAATTGTGTCTCTCACAGTTTCACATTTAATGATTTTCTGCTGCATCTTGTATTTTTGTTTGAGATCCATGTGTCACTGTTGCCCTTGGTATAAAATGTACCTCTAATTTGACCCATGCTGTGTAAAATGTGTGTTCAACTGTTTCTCATAATAGGCAGGTTTTTTCCCACTGGGTTCAAGCTGTAAGGGTTGTTTTTCATAGTTTTTCACTGAATAAGATTATCTGCTGCTGGGTGTATTCTTGTATAAGACCTGTCTGTCACTGTTTCCCTTGGTATAAAATGTGCGTCTAGTTTGGTACATGCTGTGTAGAATGTGTGTTCAATGGTTTTTCGTTGGAGGCGAGTTTTCTTTTACTGAGTACATGCTAAAAGAGTTGAGTCTTTCCCAGTTTCATGTTCAAAGAGATTATCTTCTGTTGGGTGTATTTATGTATGAGATCTTTCTGCCACTGTTGCACTTCATACAAAATGTGCCTCTAACTTGGGCAATGCTGTGCAGAATGTGTCTTCAACTGTTTTTCATTGGGGCAGTTTTTTTCCACTGGGTGCATGCTATAAGAGTTGTTTCCTCATAATTTTACGTTGAATGAGATTATCTCTTTCAGGGAGCATGCTGGTAAGGCATCATGTTACATTTGTTAGTTGCATGAAATATGCCTCTAACTTGGGCCATGCTGTGTAAAATATATACTCAACCATTTAATACTGGATGTACATCTTTGCAATCTGCTTGCAGGCTGTTAGATTTGTGTCTCTCACAGTTTCACTTTGAATGAGATCATCTCATCCAGGGCACATGCTGGGAAACATGGGTCATATTGTTCAAAATGTGTGTTCAACCAGTTTACCTTGGAGGCAAGTTTTATACCACTGGGTGCATGCTGTAAGAGTTGTGTCCATAGAGTTTCACATGGAATTTGTTATCTCCTGTTGGGTATATTTTTGTATGAGATCTGTCTGTCACTGTTACACATGGTATAAAATGTGCCTCTAACTTGGGCAATGCTGTGTAGAATGTGTGTTCAAATGTTTTCCATTGGAGGAAAGTTTTTTCTCACTGGATGCATGTTATAAGAATTGTGTCTCTCGAGCTGCCTGCAATAAAAACAGAAGGGAGAGGCTGGAGATCAGAACTCAAGGAAAGATTACAAAACTAGTCTGATCTCTTATTTTGACCTTTGGTTTTATCATTCTGACTGTACGTTTTGCTCACTATTGTTTGCTTTCTAACTTACACTATCTGTTCATGATCTTATTGGTCTGTCTCTGTGTAACTACCAGTATTCTTTAGGGAATTTTACTTCTGTGTTTCTTTTTCACTTCTCTCCAGTCTTCTGTCTCTTTTTTACCTGTTAGTTAGTATGTATGTCTGTTTTCCCTCTCACTCTTCTCACTTTCTAACTTCCTTTTACCCCTGCTTCCTCCATTATTCTCCTCTTTTGTACCTCCTTTTGCTCCAGAGATGAGAGAAAAATCTACACTAATGAAGAAAAACCAAAAGAAGAATATGGGCCTCTCCCAGACTCCTGGGAGGGCAGACACTGAGAAACTGACTTCAGAATGCAAACAATAAAGAGCCCCCAGAATGAATGGTCTCAAACTACAAACCTATATATTAAGACATTAATGGAGAGATTAAAAAGAATTGAGGAGACTCAAGAAGAAGCTAGAAAGGAGCTGATATCTCAGATAACAGTAATAAATAATACTGTGGCCGGGCTCGGTGGCTCAGCCAGTAATTCTGCGCATTTGGGAGGCTGAGGTGAGTGGATTGCCTGAGCCTGTGGGTTTGAGACACACCTGGGCAGCGAGACCTCATCTCTACAATAAATCAAAAAATCAGCCGGGTATGGTAGCACATGCCTGTAATTCTGGCTACTCGGAAGGCTGAGGTGGAAGGATCGCCAGAGCCCAGCAGGTGAAGCTACAGTGGCCAGGAGGAGCCACTGCACTCCAGTCTGGGTGACTGAGTGAGACTCCAACTCAAAAATAATACTGTGAATGAAATAAATAACAAATAGATAAGCATGGAAAGCAGAATTACCCAAGCAGAAGAATCTCAGAGCTTGAGGACCAAAATATAGAACTAACCCAAACTCTCAAAAACACAGAAAACAAGCTCAAAAAGACAGAACAAAACCTTCAAGAGATGAGCGATTACTTCAAGAGACCGAACCTAAGAGTAATTGGCCTTCCTGAGGCAGAAAGAGAGACAGAGACCACACTGGAACAACCCTTCCATGAGATCATTCAAGAAAACTTCCCTTATCTAATCAATGATGCAAAAATTCAAACACAAGAGATTCAGAGAACCCCTGCAAGACAACAAATGAGAAGACCAACTCCTAGACACATAATAATTCGCCTAAATAAAGTAGGCATAAAAGAAAAAATCCTAAAGGCAGCAAGAGAAAAAGGCCAGATCACCTACCATGAAAATCAATTCGAATAGCAGCAGATTTATCTACAGAAAACCTACAGGCTAGGAGAGCTAGGAGCCCTATCTTCAAAGTCCTAAAGGATAAACAATTTCAACCAAGAATAACCTACCCAGTCAGATTAAGCTTCATCGGCGAGGGACAATTAAAATCTTTCCCAGATATCCAATCCCTAAGAACTTACGCTGCCACCAAACCACCTCTACATGAAACACTTAAGAAAGTACTAAACTCAGAAGAAAAGGGGAAAAAAAGAACAACGTTCTTCACAAGAGTACAGGAAAAAGAATAAAATACACAGGAACCAACCCCAAAAACAAAAGAAAGACAATAAACCAAGTGGAAGAACAACTCTATAAGAACTCTATGATAGGGACGAACTCTCACATTTCAATAATTAGCCTGAATGTGAATGGACTAAATGCACCACTGGAAAGACATAGAATGGCAAAATGGATAAAATATCACCAGGCAACAATATACTGCCTTCAAGAGACCCATCTCACTAGAAAGGACATGCACAGACTCAAACTAAGAGGATGGGAAACAAATTTTCAGGCAAATGGAACACAAAAGAAAGGAGGAGTCACAATCCTAATTTCAGACAAAATACCATTTAAGCTATCAAAAATTTAAAAAGATACAGAGGACCACTACATAATGATAAAAGGTTCACTCCATCAACAAGAAATATCTATCCTAAACATATATGCACCTAACATAGGTGCACCAACTTTTATAAAGAAACTCCTAGGAAAACTAAAGAAAGATGTTGACTATAACACCAACATAACTGGGGACTTTAATACCCCACTCACAACCCTAGAGAGATCATCAGGACAAAAAATCAGCAAGGAGATCCAGAACCTCAATGTGACCCTTGACCAAATGGACTTAATTGATACCTACAGAACACTCCATCCAAAGACCACAGAATACACATTCTACTCATCACCACATGGAATGTATTCTAAGATCAATCACATAATTGGCCATAAATCAAGCATAAGAAAATTTAAAAGGACTGAAATTCTACCATGCACATTCTCAGACCACAGTGGAATAAAAATAAACATTAACACCAACAAGGTCCACGCAAAACCCACAAAGACATGGACACTAAACAGCATGATGCTAAACAACTCCTGGGTCAATAATGAAATCAAAACAGAGATCAAAAGATACCTGGAAACAAATGAAAATGAAGAAACATCTTACCAAAATCTCTGGGATGCCTTAAAAGCTGTAGTAAGAGGGAAATCTATATCCCTACAAACACACATGAAGAAAATGGAAGGAACAAAAATTAACAGTCTAACAAGCCACCTAAGGAAGCTGGAAAAGCAAGACCACAAAATCTCTAATTTCAGCAGAAGAATTCAGATCACCAAAATAACAGCCCAAATCCAGGACATAGAAGACAAAAAGACAGTACAAAAAAATCAATGAAACAAAAAGCTGGTTCTTCGAAAGGATAAACAAGATTGACGGTCCCCTAGCTAGACTGACCAAGAAAAAGAAAGAAAAAACCCAAATAAGCACAATCAGAAACACAAAAGATGAAGTCACATCTGACCCTGAAGAAATACAAAAGATCATTAGAGACTACTATATACAATTGTATGGAAACAAACTTGAAAACCTCAATGAATTGGAGGACTTTCTGTCATCACACAACCTGCCTAGGATGAAACAAGAAGAAATTGAGACCCTAAATAGACCAATAACAATCAAGGAAATTGACTATATAATAAGAAAACTACCTACAAAAAAAAAGCCCTGGACCAGATGGCTTTCCAGCAGAATTCTACAAGACATTTAAGGAGGAGATGATTCCAATCCTGCTGAAGGTATTTCAGGTGATTGAGAAAGACGGAACCCTCCCCAAATCATTTTATGAAGCTAACATCACATTGATACCCAAGTCAGAAAAAGATCCAACAAAGAAAGAGAACTACAGGCCAATATCTTTGATGAACATAGATGCTAAAATTCTCAACAAGATCTTAGCAAACCGGATTCAACAACACATCTCAAAAATCATCCATCATGACTAAGTAGGCTTCATCCCTGGGATGCAAGGCTGGTTCAACATTCGTAAAACAATAAATGTAATTAAATACATCAACAGATGTCAAAACAAAAACCATATGATTATATCATTATATGCAGAAAAATCTTTTGATAACCCAGTACCCCTTTCTTGATAAAAACCCTCGAACATCTAGACATACAGGGAACATACCTCAAAGTAGTAAAAGCCATCTACGAGAAACCCACAGCCAGCATACTCCTAAATGGACAAAACTTGGAACCATTTCCCCTGAAAACTGGAACAAGACAATGTTGCACACTCTCAACCCTCCTGTTCAATATAGTATTGGAAGTCCTGACTAGAGCAACCAGAGAAGAGAAGGCAATCAGGGGTATCCAAATAGGAAAAGAGGAAGTCAAATTATCTCTCTTTGCAGATGACATGATCGTGTACCTTGAAAACCCAAGATAATCTGTCAAAAACCTCCTTACATTGATAAAGGCCTATGGCAAAGTCTCAGGATATAAAATAAATGTGCAAAAGACAATCACATTTCTATACACCAATAATAAACAAAAAGAAACTCAAATAAAAACCACAATTCCATTCACAATAGCCACCCAAAAAATGAAATACCTTGGCATCTTCCTAACCAGAGATGTGAAAGACCTTTACAATGAAAACTACAGAACACTGCTCAAAGAAATCAAAGATGACACGAACAAGTGGAAAAATATCCCATGCTCATGGATTGGAAGAGTCAACATTGTGAAGATGTCCATCTTACCGAAGGCAATCTACAGATTCAATGCAATACCTATCAAATTACCAGCAACATTCTTCTCAGACCTAGAAAAAACAACACAGGATTCATATGGAAACACAAATGACCAAGAATAGCCAGAACAATCCTCAGCAAAAAAAAAACAAAGCAGGTGGTATCACATTACCAGACTTCA
>NW_007257168.1:1962-18332 GCF_000164805.1 Carlito syrichta | reverse complement strand
ATTCGCAGCATTGTTCACAATAGCAAGAACCTGGAACCAACCATGCTGTCCATCAAAAGAGGACTGGATTAAGAATATGTGGTACATATACACGATGGAATACTATGCAGCCATAAAAAAGAACAAAATCATGAGTTTTGCAGCAACCTGGATGGAACTAGAGTCTATAATACTGAGTGACCTCTCACAGAAACAAAGATCTGAGTATCACATGTTCTCACTCATATAGTGGACCTTGATCATCCAACATATTACCATAAGAAAATGACTGACAGTGGTGGGAAACCATGGGGGGAAGGGAAGGGGGTGGGACTACTGGTAGTAAACATCTGTCTGGGGATAGGGAGACACCTGTTATCAACAAGGGGGCCTAAATGAAGCATATTTGTATACCTAACCTTTAACTGTACCCCACAACATCATAATAAAAAATATTGATTTAAAAAAAAAGAATTTGGCAATTTCTTATAAAGTTAATCTTATAGTTAATCTCTGACTCAGAAATTCACCCCTAGAAAATTACTTAAGAGGAAGACATATGTCTACAAAAAGGAATATACAAGATTATAATTATTTCAAACTGAAAACAATCCTAATATCCATTAACAGGTAAATTAATACACTGTGGTATATTCATACAGTGGTTTGCTACTCAACAATAAAATGGATTGAACTATTGAAACAAGTAACAAAATGGATGAACCTCAAAGCATTATCCTGAGTGACAGAAAGCAGACACAAAAAAGTACATACATATATATGATTTCAATGAAAAGACATCCTAGAATAGGCAAAACTAAGCTATGGCGGTAGAAATAAAAAAAAAAAAAAAAGAATTGTGTCTCTCATAATTTTAATTTGGAAGAGATTATCTCTGCTACTGAATGTATTTTTGCATGAGATCTGACTGTCACTGTTGCATTTGGTGTAAAATGTGCCTCTAACCTGGACCATACTCTTTATAATGTGTGTTAAAATGTTGTCTGTTTGAAGTGGACTTTTTCCTACTGGGTGCATGCTGTAAGAATTGTGTACTTCACCATTTCATGTTGAATGAGATTATCTGCTGATGGGTGTATTTTTATGAGATCTGTCTGACTCTGTTGCACATGGTATAAAATGTGCCTCTAACTTGGGCCATGCTGTGTAGAATGTGTGCTCAACCGTTTTTCATTGAGGGCAGGATTTTTCTAACTGGGTGCATGCAATAAGATTTTTGTTTCTCATAGTTTCATGTTGAATGAGATTATCTGCTGCTGGGTGCATTTTTATATGAGATCTGTCTGTCATCGCTGCCTTCAGTTTAAAAAGAGTCTCTTACTTGGACAATGCTGTGTAGAATGTGTCTTCAACTGTTTTTCATTGAAGATGAGTTTTTTCCCACTGGGTGCATGTTATAAGAGTCGTATTTTTTTTTTTTTTTTTTTTGAGTTGGAGTCTCACTCTGTCACCCAGACTGGAGTGCAGTGGCCACTCCCGGCCACCGCAGCCTCGACCTGCCGGGCTCTGGCGATCCTTCCACCTCAGCCTTCCAAGTAGCTGGAACTACAGGTACATGTTACCATGCCCGGCTAATTTTTTGAATTATTGTAGAGATGAGCTCTCACCAAGTTGCCCAGGTGGGTCTGAACCCACGGGCTCAGATTGTATTTTTTCATGGTTTCAAGAATAATGAGATTATCTGCTGCTGGGTGTTGTTTTTTTTTAATGAGATCTCGCTGTCACTGTTGCACTTTGTATAAAATGTGCCTCTAACTTGGACCATGTCATGTAGAATGTGTGTTCAAGTCGGGCTTGGTGGCTCAGCCTGTAATTCGGTGCCTTGGGAGTCTGAGGTGAGTGGATTGCCTGAGCCCGCGGGTTCGAGACCCACCTGGGCAACTTGGTGAGACCTCATCTCTACAATAAATCAAAAAATCAGCCGGGTGTGGTAGCGCACACCTGTAGTTCCAGCTACTTGGAAGGCTGAGGTGGAAAGATCGCAGAGCCCAGTAGGTGGATGCTGCGGTGGCCGGGAGTGGCCACTGCACTCCAGCCTGAACAACAGAGTGAGACTCCAACTCAAAAAAAAAGAGAAAAGAATGTGTGTTCAACTGGTTTTTGTTGGAAGTGGTCTTTTTCCCACTGGGTGCATGCTGTAAGAGTTGTGTCCCTCACAGTTTCACATTGAGTGGGATTATCTGCTGATGGGTGTATTTTTGTATGAGATATGCCTGTTACTGTTGCACTTGGTGTAAAACGTGCCTCTAATTTGACCCATGCTGTGCAGACTGTCTGTTCAACTGTTTTTCTTTGGAGGTGCATTTTCCTTTAATGGGTGCATGCTGTAAGAATTGTCTCTCTTACAGTTTTACATTCAATGAGATTATCTTCTGTTGAGTGTATTTTTCTATGAGATCTGTCTTTTACTGTTACACTTGGTATAAACGTGCCTCTAGGCCAGGCTCGGTGACTCAACACTTTGGGAGGACTAGACGAGTGGATTGACTGAGCCCACAGATTCGACCCAGGCCAGGAAACTTAGCAAGACCTCATCTCTACAATAATTTTTTTTTTTAATTAGCCAGGGATGATAGCGTGTGAATGTAGTTCCAACTACTTGGAAGGATGAGGTAGAAGGATCTCCAGAGCCCAGCAGGTCAACAATGGAATGACCGTGAGTGTGCCACTCTACTCCATCCTGGACAACAAAGTGAGATTCCAACTAAAAAAAATGTCTCTAATTTGGGCAATGCTGTGTAGAATGTGTCTTCAACTGTTTTTCTTTACTGGCACATTTTTTCCGCTGGTTGCACACTATAAGAGTTGTGTCTCTCACAGTTTTACATTGAATGAGACTATCCGCTGCTGGGTATTTTTTAATGAGATTTCTCTGTCACTGTTGCACTTGGTATAAAATATGCATCTAACTTGTTCCGTGCTGTGTAGAATGTGTGTTCAACTATTTTTTGTTGGGAGCATATTTTTGCCCAATAGGTGCATGCAGTAAAAGTCGTATGTCTCAGAGTTTCACGTTGAATAAGGTTATCTCATCCAGAATGCATGCTGGTAACAGACATATATCTGTCATCTTTGTACAGATAAATGAAATATGCCTCTAACTTGGGCCATGTTATGTAAAATGTGTGTTCAACTGTTTTACGTTGGATGCATGTTGTTTCACACTGGCTGCATGCTGTAAGAGTTCTGTCTCTCACAGTTTCATGTTGATTGAGATACTATCATCCAGGGTGCATGTTGATAAGAGACATGTGTCTGTGACCTTTGTCATTGCATGAAATTTGCCTCTAACTTGGATTATGCTTTGTAGAATGTGTGTTCAACTATTTTTCATTAGAGATGGGGTTTTTATTCCACTGGGTGCATGCTTTAAGTTTTTGGTATCTCACAGTTTCACATTGAGTAAGATTATCTGCCACTGGGTGTATTTTTGTATAAGATTTGTCTGTCACAGTTGCATTTCATACAAAATAACCTCTGACTTGAGTTATGCTGTGTATAGGTGTAATCAACAATTTTTTATTGTTGGTGGGTTTTTTCCCACTGGGTGCATGGTGTAAGAGTTGTGTCTCTCTCAGTTTCACATTGATTGAGATTAATCGCTGCTGGGTGTGTGTTTGTATGAGATTTTTCTGTCATTGTTGCATTTGGTATAAAATGTGCCTCTAAAATGGCCCGTGTTAGGTAGAATGTGAGTTCAACTTGTTTTTGTTGGAGGTAGGTTTTGAACCACTAGGTTCATGCTGTAAGTGTTGTTTCTCTCACAGTTTCACGTAGAATGAGTTTATCTCCTGCTGGGTGTATTTTTGTATGAGATCTGTCTGTCACTGTTGTGCATGGTATAAAATGTGCCTCTAATTTGGGCAATGCTGTATAGAATGTTTTCTGCTAGAGGCAGGCTTTTTCCTGCTGGATGCATGCTATAAGAGTTGTGTATCTCAAAATTTCACTTTGAAAGAAATTATTTGCTGCTGGGTGTATTTTTATATAAATCTGTCTGTCACTATTGCACTTGGTGTAAAATGTGCCTCTAAGTTGGGCCATAATGTGTAGAATGTGTGTTCAACTCTTTTTCATTTGAGGAGGGCATTTTCACACTGCGTGCATGCTGTAAGAGTTGTGTCCCTCACAGTTTCACGTTGAATGAGATTATCTGTTGTTGAGTGTATTTTTGTATGAGATCTGTCACTGTTGCACTTTGTGTAAAATGTGCCTCTAACTTGGGTCATGCTGTGTAGAATGTATGTTCAACTGTTTTTCATTAGAGTCGGGTTTTTTTCTTGCTGGGGGCATGCTGTAAGAGTTGTGTCTCTCAGAGTTTCACCTTGAATGAGATTATCTGCTGCTGGGGGTATTTTTGTATGAGATCTTTCTGTCACTGCTGCCCTCGGTTTTAAAAAAAGGACCTCTTACTTGGACCATACTGTGTAGAATGTGTTCAACTGTATTTTGTTGGAGGTGGTTTTTACCCCACTGGGTGCATGCTGTAAGTATTGTGCCTCTCACAGTTTCACATTTAATGAGATTAACTGATGCTGCTTGTATTTTTGTATGAGATTTGTCTGTCACTGTTGCACTTGGTATAAAATGTATAAAACTTGTTTCGTGTTGTTCAGAATATGTGTTCAACTGTCTTTTGTTGGAGGCAGCTTTTTTCCACTGGGTTCATGCAGTAAGAGTTGTGTGTCTCAGAGTTTCACGTTGAATGAGTTTATCTCATCCAGGGTGCATGTTGGTAACAGACATATGTCTGCCACCTTTGTCTATTGCATGAAATGTGCCTCTAACATAAGTAGTGTTGTGTAAAATGTGTGTTCAACCATTTTACATTGGATGCGGTTTTATTACTACTGAGTGTATGCCGAAGTTTCTATCACAGTTTCATACTGAATGACATTATTTCAGTGTGCCTCTAACATGGGCCATGTTGTGTAAAATGTATGTTCAACCATTTTACATTTGATGCAGGGTTTTTTCCACTGGGAGCCTGCTGTAAGAGTTGTGTCTCTCATAGTTTCACAGTTAATGAGATTATCACACCCAGGGCACATGTAAGATACATATGTCTGTCACCTTTGTACATTGCATGAAATGTGTCTCTAACTTGGCCCAGCTGTGTAAAATGTGTGCTCAACTATTTAGCGTTGGACGTGGGTCTTTTCCCCACTGACTGCATGCTTTAAGAGTTGTGTCTCTCACAGTTTCATGTTGAATCATTTTATTTCATCTAGGGCACATGTTGGTAAGAGACGTATGTCTGTGACCTTTGTAGGTTGCATGAAATGTGCCTCTAACTTTGGTCATGCTGTGTAGAATGTGTGTTCAACTGTTTTTCATTGGAGGCGGTTTTTCCCCCTTAGCACATGCTGTAAGTGTTTTGTCTCTCGCAGTTTCACGTTGAATGAGATTATCTGCCACTGGGTGTATTTTTGTATGAGATTTGTCTGTCACGGTTGCACTTAGTGCAAAATGTGCCTCTAACTTGGACTGTGCTGAGTAGATGTGTGATCAACAATTTTTCACTGGAGGCGGGTTTTTTCCCACTGGGTGCATGCTGTAAGAGTTGTGCCTCTCACCATTTCACATTTAGTGAGATTATCTGCTGCTGGGTGTATTTGTGTATGAGATCTATCTGTCACTGTTAAACGTGGTACAAAATGTGCCTCTAACTTGTGTCATTCTATGTAGATGTCTGTTCAACTGTTTTTCATTGGAGGCGAGTTTTTCCCACTGGATACATGCTGTGAGAATTGTGTCTCTCCTAGTTTCATGTAGAATTAGACGATCTGCCACTGGATGTATTTTTATATGACATCTGTCTGGTACTCTTGCACTTGTAAAAGGTTTCTCTAATTTGGGCCATGCTGTGTGGAATGTTTGTTCAACTGTTTTTCGTTGATGATGTGGTTTTTCCCACTGGGAGCATGCCATAAGTGTGTCTCTCGGTTTCACGTTGAATGAGATTATCTGCTGTTCAGTGTATTATTGTACGAGATCTGTCTGCCACTGTTGCACATGGTATAAAATGTGCCTCTTACTTGGGTAATGCTGTGTACATTGTGTCGATATATGTTTTTCACTGGAGAAGGGTTCCCCCCCACTGGGTGCTTGCTTTAAGTGTTGTGTCTCTCACACTTTCACACTGAAAGATTATTTTCTGCTGGGTGAATTTTTGTATGAGAACTAACTTTCATTGTTGTACTTTGTACTTGGTATAAAGTGTGCCTCTAACTTGGGCCATGCCATGTAGAATGTGTTTTCAACTGTTTTTTAATGGCTGTGGTCTTTTTCCCAATGCATGCTGTAGTTATGTCTCTCACAGTTTCACGCTGAGTGAGATTGTCTCTTGCTGGGTCTATTCTTGTATGAGATCTGTCTGTCGTTGTTGCACTTTGTGTAAAATGTGCCTCTAACTTGGGCCATGCTGTGTAGTTGTGTGTTCTACTGTTTTTCATTGGAGGTGGGTTTTTTCCCACTGGGTACAAGCTGTAAGAATTGTGTCACTCAGTTTCACATTGAATAAGATTATTTGTTACTGGGTGTATTTTTGCATGATCTGTCACTGTTGCACTTGGTATAAAAAATGCTTCCAACTTAGGCCATGCCATTTAGAATGTGTGTTCAACTGTTTCTCATTGGAGGTAGGTTTTTTCCCCACTGGATGCATGTTGTAAGAGTTGCGTCTCTCACAGTTTCATGTTGAATGAGATTATCTGTTGCTGAGTGTATGAGATCTGTTTATTACTATTGTCTTTGGTTATAAAAGTGCCTCTTACTTGGGCAATGTTGTGTAGAATGTGTCTTCATGTATTTTTCATTGGATAAGGGTTTTTTCCCCACATGATATCTGCTTTAAGAGTTGTGTTTCTAGCCGGGCTCGGTGGCTCAGCCTGTAATCCCGCACCTTTGGGAGGCTGAGGTGAGTGGATTGCCTGAGCCCGCGGGTTCGAGACCCACCTGGGCAGCGAGACCTCATCTCTACAATAAATCAAAAAATCAGCTGAGCATGGTAGTGCATGCCTATAATTCCAGCTACTCAGAAGGCTGAGGCGGAAGGATCGCCAGAGCCCAGCAGGTCGAGGCTGCGGTGGCCGGGAGCGGCCACTGCACTCCAGTTTGGGCGACCAAGTGAGACTCCAACTCAAAAAAAAAAGAGTTGTGTTTCTCACGATTTCACATTAAATGAGATTATCTTCTACTGGGTGTGTTTTTGTATCACATCTGCCTGTCACTGTTGCACTTGATATAAAATGTGCCTCCAACTGGGGCCATGCTATATAGAATATGTGTTCAACTCTTTTTTGTTGAAGGCCAATTTTTTCACACTGGGTGAGTGCTGTAACAGCTGTGTTCCTCACAGTGTCACGTTGAATGAGATTGCCTGCTGCTGTGTGTATTTTTGTATGAGATCTGTCTGTCACAGTTGCACCTGGTACAAAATGTGCCTGTAACTAGCGCCATGCTGTGTAGAATGTGTGTTCAACTGTTTTTCATTGGATGAGGGTTTTTTCCCAGGGGGTGAATGCCATAAAAGTCATGTCTCTCATAATCTCACGTTGGATGAGAATATATGCTGCTGAAAGTATTTTTGTATGAGATCTATTTCTCACAGTTTCACCTGGTAAAAAAACATGCCTCTAAGTTGGGTCATGCTGTGTAGAATGTATATGTAAATGGTTTTTGTTGGAAGCAGGTTTTTCCCCCCGAGTGCATGCTGTAAGTATTGAGTCTCTCACAGTTTCACATTGAATGAGATTATCTACTGTTGGGTGTACTTTTGTATGAGACCTGCCTGTCACTGTTGCACTTAGTACAAAATGTGCCTCTAACTTGGGTATTCTGCCTAGAATATGTGTTCAACTGTTGTTCATTGGAGGTGGTATTTTTCCCACTGGGTGTCAGGAGCGGATGTGATGTGGGGAGTAGACGAGCAGTATCACTGTAGCAGGTCTTGAGTAAGGTCTCACTTAATGGCCCCAAGCTCGTAGGTAAGGTCTTGCTTGGAAACTCTGCATCCTAGCCAAAGGCAGGCTGTGAGGGATGTAGCCTGCTATACAAAACGGTGTCTCAGATGCCCACACATCCAGGTGCACATAGCATAAATAAAGCCTTAGCCACAACAAGATAGCTGTGAAACAATTCGCTTTTAGGTACCAACAAAATTCCGTTATGGCTCCCTCACAGACCTTGAATCCCTTCCAACTTTCTTTGTGCTTAATTATAAAATAAACATGCTGAGCTAGTTCAGGGTCACTTCTCCTCCATCAGAGGAAAATGTCCCACCTGGTCCCAGCTTTTTTTTTTTATGTCTTTGTGCCTGTGTTTTTCTTAATCTCTCGCCACTCTCTCTCGGGACCCTGAAGGCAACTGCGCAGGCCACGGCAACTGGGTGCATATTGTCATTATTTTGTCTCTCAGTTTCACTTTGAATAGGATTATCAGCTGCTGTGTGTATTTTTGTATGAGATATCTGTATCACTGTAGCACTTGGTACAAAATGTGCCTCTAACTTGGGCCATGCTGTGTAGATATGTGTTCAACCATTTTTCATTAGAGGCAGGATTCCACCCACTGGATGCATGCTGTAAGATTTGTCTCTCACAGTTTCACATTGAATGATATCATCTCCTGCTGGGTGTATTTTAGTATACAATCTGTCACTGTTGCACTTAATATAAAACATGCCTCTAACTTGGGCCATGCTATGTAAAATGTGTGTTCAACTGTTTTTCATTGGAGTCAGGTTTTTTCTTACTGGGAGCATGCTGTAAAAGTTGTGTCTCTCACAGTTTAAAGTTTAATGAGATTATCTGCTGCGGGGTGTATTTTCTATGCAATCTACCTGTCACTATTGCACTTGGTATAAAATGTGCCTCTATCTTGGGCCATACTATATAGTATGTGTGTCCACTGTTTTTCATTAAAGGCGAGTTTTCCCCCGCTGGGTGCCAGTTGTAAAAGTCATGTCTCTCACAGTTTCACGTTGTATGAGATTATCTACTGTTGATTGCATTTTTGTATGATATCTGTCTATAACTATTGCACTTGGTATAAAAAGTGCCTCTAAATTGGGCCATGCAGTGTAGAATGTGTAATCAATATTTTTTCATTTGAGTGAGTTTTTTACAACTGGGTGCATGCAATAAGAGTTGTGTCTCTCACAGTTTCACACTGATTGAGATTATCTCATCAAGGGTGCTTGTTGCTAAGAGATATATGTCTGTCACCTTTGTAAATTGCATGAAATGTACCTCTAACATTAGCCATGCTGTGTAAAATGTGCGTCCAACTATTTTACATTAGACGCAGGTTTTTTCCCTATGGGTGCATGCTGTAAGAATTGTGTCTCTCACAGTTTCACGTTGATTGAGATTAACTGCTGCTGGGTGTATGTTTGTATGAGATTTTTCTGTCACGGTTGGTACAAAATGTGCCTCTAACTTGGCCATGCTGTGTAGGATGTGAGTTCAACTGTTTTCATTGGAGGTAGGTTTTGTCCCACTGGGTTCATGCTGTAAGAGTTGTCTCTCTCACAGTTTCACATTCAGTGAGATTATCTGCTGCTGGGTGTATTTTTGTATGAGATCTGTATGTCACTGTTACAATTGTTATAAAATGTGCCTCTAACTTCGTCCCTACTCTGCAGATTTGTGTTCAAATGTTTTTTGTTGGAGGTGGGTTTTTTTCTCAATGGGTGCATGCTTTAAGAGTTGTGTCTCTGAGTTTCATGTTGAATAAGATGAACTGCTGCTGGGTGTATTTTTGAATGACATCTGTCACCACTGCCCTCAGTAAAAAAAATGTACCTATTACTTGGACAATGCTGGGTAGAATTAGTATTCAACTGTTTGTCATTGGAGGAGGTTTTTTTCCCCACTGGTTGCATGCTTTAAGCATTGTGTCTCTCACAGTTTCACATTGAATGAGATTATCTGCTGCTGGGTGTATTCTTGTATGAGATCTGTCTGTCACTGTTGCACTTGGTATAAAATGTGCCTCTAACTTGACTGGTGTCGTGTAGAATGTATGTTCAACTGTTTTTCATTGCAGGCAGGTTTTATTCCACTGGGTGCATGCTGTAAGAATGATGTCTCTCAAAGTTTCGTGTTCAGTGAGATTATCTGCTGCTGGGTATATTTTTGTATGAGATCTGTCTGTCACTGTTGCAGTTGTTATAAAACGTGCCTCTAAAAATTGGGTCATGCTGTGAAGAATGTGTGTTCAACTGTTTTTCATTGGAGGCATGTTTTTTCTCACTGCTTGAATACTGTGAAAGTCCTGTCCCTCACAGTTTCATGTTGAATGAGATTATCTGTTGCTGGGGGTATTTTCATATGATATCTGTCTGTCACTGTTGCACTTGGTATACAATGTGACTCTAATTTGGTCCATGCTTTATAGAATTTGTGTTCAACTGTTTTTCATTGGAGATGGGTTCCCCCCCACTGGGTGCCTGTGGTAAAATTTGTCTCTCACAGTTTCACTTTGAATGAGATTATCAGCTATTGAATGTATTTTTGCATGAGATCTGTCTTTCACTGTTGCACTTGATATGAAATGTGCCTCTAATTTGGACCATGCTGTGTAGAATGTGTGTTCAACTATTTTTCTTTTGAGGTGGATATTTTTCCCCACAGGGTGCATGCTGTAAGAATTCTGTCCCTCACAATTTCACATTGAATGATGTTATCTGCTGCTGGATATATTTTTTTATGAAATCCTTCTGTCACTGTTGCACTTGGTATAAAATGTGTGTCTATCTTGGACCATGCTGTGTAGAATGTATGTTCAATTGTTTTTCATTGGAGTTGGGTTTTTTCTTACTGGGTGCATGCTGTGTTTTGTCTCTCACAGTTTCACGTTGAATGAGATTATCTTAGATGGATGTATGTTTGTATGAGATCTGTCTATCACTGTTGCCCTTGGGGGGGGAAAGTGTCTCTTACTTGGGCAATGCTGTATAGAACTTGTCTTAAACTGCTTTTTACTGGAGGTGTTTTTCCCCCACTGGGTGCATGCTATAAGAGTTGCGTCTCTCACAGTTTCACATTTAATGAGGATATCTGCTGCTGGTTGTATTTTTGTATGAGATGTCTGTTTTTGTTGCACTTGGTATAAAATGTGCCTCTAACTTGGGCCATGCTGAGTACAATGTGTGTTCGAATATTTTTTGTTGGAGATGGGTTTTGCTTCACTCTGTGCATGATGTAAGAGTTAGGTCTCTCACAGAAACAAGGAACAGAGTACCATATGTTCTTACTCATAAGCAGACCTTGAACAATTATAATACTATAAGAAAGTGATCAGCAATAACAGGAAACTGTCAGGGGAGGGGAGATGGAATTGGCAGTTGAGGGAAACTGCTAGGGGAGGGAGAGGCATACCTCATCAACAAGGGTACCTGCATAATCAATGTTTGTATATCTAACCCTGAATTGTGCCCCACATCTTTAGAATTTAAAAAAAACTCAAAAAAAAGAGTTGTGTCTCACAGTGCTACGTTCAATAAGACTATCTTCTGTTTGGTGTATTCTTGTATGAGATCTGTCATTCTTGCACTTGGTGTAGAATGTGCTTCTAACTTGTTCCATGTTGTGTAGAATGTGTCTTCAACTGTTTTTCGTTGAAGTTGGATTTTTTTCTGATTGGGTGCATGAAGTAAGAATTGTGTACCTCAGAGTTTCATGTTGAATGAGATTATCTCATTCAGGGTGCATGTTGGTAAGAGACATATGTCTGTCACCTTTGTATGTTGCATTAAATGTGCCTCTAACTTGGGCCATGCTGTGTAAAATATGTTTTCAACTATTTTACATTGGATGCTGGTTTTTTTAATCACTTGGTGCATACTGTAAGAGTTATGTCTTAGTTTCACGTTGAATGAGATTATCTCATTCAGGGCACATGTTAGTGAGAAACATAGCTGTCACCTTTGTACATCACATAAAATGTGCCTCTATGTATGAATCCATTTTTTTAAAATGGTTTTTAGTTGATATTCATGAAGAAAAGAGTACCTAGACCTGTGCTAAATAAAGGAAATCCTGTCTAAGAAGGTGCATTTCTTTGCAGAGTTGGTATCATGCCATCCTTTGGGAATCTTTGCTGGAAAAGTAGAATCAAGTGTCAAATAATGCCTTTTTAATTGTATCCTATAGCATTATAGTTGCAGGACAGTACTATATCATTCCTTTGTGAATGTAAAAAACCTTTTACCTGCTTCATGATATGTAGTAGTGACTGTACTTTATCAGAGCTGTTTTTAATGATGTTAATCTAGAGTGTTTTCTTTCCAGATGTTTCAGAAACTAATTTTTAAAATGGTGCCAGATACCACAACAGTAACAGAACTTTGCTATTTTGGGAGATTTTTTTTTTTTACCTTCCCCCTTCCTCTTTTTTTTTAAATGGAGTGTGCTGGATGTCTCTATAATTTTGTCGGATGACTGAAGAACCTGGAAAAGCAATTGCTGCTATTGATGCATAATATACTGCTATTATTGGTCTTTTTATATATATATATATATAATTGGAATTTTTGGAAACTTTAGCTGTGCTGTCAACTTTGGAAAAAGTGTCCTAGTTTACTGTGCTGAGTTGGCATTGTGCAGACATTAACAGCCATATTGGTCTAGAAATGAAAATTTTTTTTTCCATTTGTACAGGGGTTATGCACTGTATTAAATATGTGAAGTCTTATCTACATGGGTTTGAATACAGAAATTAATAAAGCATTCTCTAAATAAAAAGAAATGTGCCTCTAACTTGAGCCATGCTGTGTAAAGTATGTGTTCAACTGCTTTAGGTTGGATGCAGGTTTTTTCCTACTGCGTTCATGCTGTCAGAGTTGTGTCTCTCACAGTTTCATGTTGAATGAGATTATCTCATTCGGGGCACATGTTGGTAAGAGACATATGTCTGTCACCTTTGTACATTGCATGAAATGTGACTCTAACTTGGGCTATGCTGTATAAATGTGTGCTCAACCATTTTATGTTGGATGCGGGTTTTTCCTACTGCATGCATGCTGTGAGATCTATGTCTCTCACAGTTTCACTTTAAATTAGATTATCTCCTCCAGGGCATATGTTGGTAAGAGACAAATGTCTGTCATCTTTGTACATTGCAAGAAATGTCCCTTTAACTTGGGCCATGTTGTGTAAAATGTATGTTCAACCATTTTATGTTGGATGCGGGGTTTTTTCCACTAGGTAAGAGTTGTGTTCCTCATAGTTTCATGTGGAATGAGATTATTTTATCCAGGGTACATGTTGGTAAGAGACATATGTCTGTCTCCTTTGCACATTGCATGAAATGCGACTCTAACTTGGGCCATGCTGTGTAAAATGTGTGTTCAACTGTTTTACATTGGATGCTGTTTTTTTCCCACTGGGTGCCTGCTGTAACAGTTGTGTCTCTCACGGTTTCCTGTTCAGTGAGATTATCTCCTCCAGGGTGCATGTTGGTAAGAGACATATGTCTGCCACTTTGAACGTTGCATTAAATGTGCCACTAACTTGGGCCATGCTGTGTAAAACGTGTCTTCAACCGTTTTATGTTGGATGTGGGTTTTTTTCCCACTGCCCTTCTTGGGAAGGGTCTTCAAATGGGCCTAGAATAGGAAGTTTTCAGGGAAGCCAGGGACCCCCTGAGTGTCTCTGTTCCTCCCATCAAGACAAGGAAGGGCTGTACATCTGAAACTCCACCTTAAAATGGTTCTCAGCAGCTCCTTCTGCAGCCTGCTCTGTGGAATCCTACAGGAAAGTGCAATGCTCTCTTTGCACAATAGTGAGTGTCTAGAGCCCTCCAAACTGATAGAAAAAAGTTCTTAGGCCTGTCTCAATATAGTATCACACAGATCACCAAATCTAGTGTGGGGACATTCTTGTCATCTGGAAAGTCTAGGTTAGGTGTTGCTTAAAACTGCTTTAAAAGTTTATCTGCTCCAGGATCATTGACTGCATAGCACAGGTCTTTAATATTCTGATCAGCAGTGGGATTATCTGTATTTGTAGTCTTCTCATGTCTGTATGCACTTCTCTTCTCAATTACTCTCTCCTTTTATTCAGGTGCACATGGGTTTTTTGTTTGTTTTTTGCTTTTTGTTTTTTGGTACTTGAATATAGCACAGGTCAGTTTGCCCCACATGTAATGGGTGGATGTGGTTTTCCACAGCAGGTCAATTGGCCATGTCTATCAGAAGGAGAAATTCCTCTCTCCATATTCCACATGTAGTACTCTTCGTGGATCTCTGACTTTGCATGTCATCTTTTAAAGACAATTCTGCATCATGAACTTAAATGGGCATTTGATACTCTTGGCCTAAGAGGATAATTTTACTCTAAGACAACAGATACAGACTCTAGGCTCAGCCCTCACCATTATACATCATTAAGTTAAAAAGTGGCTACCTGTGAGCTTAACCACAGACACTCACCCCTTTAAACCAGGAAATAATATATAAATAAATTTTTAAAAAATTTTAAAACATCCATCCCCTAAAGCCCCTTTTAAAAAGTCCATTTACTATTATTTTGGCCACACCCACTACAATAAAGAAAAATAAAACTGGCCACTAGATTCATCACAACAGAATAAAACTGGCCTTCTGAGACTGAGAGTACACTACTAATCCATCAACTCCCAAAAAGCTGACTCTCAAAAAAAAAAGCCGCAACCCCAAGACGTTGAAAGACTACAGTTCTGCTTTAGATACTCTGAAAGCTGACCAATCTACACACAACAAAAGCTTTAAAAATCAACCATCAAACAAACAGACTGTGTTTTTAATATAATACAGGGTCATCACTTGCTATTGTCTGTTACTATAATTCTTGCCTTGGATTTCACTACAAGTTTTACATTAGTTGCTCCAGACGGCTAGACCATGATAAAAGGTTACTGTTAACACTCTTTTATCTCTCTTAGACAAGATGGATCGTGGGGCTATCAGATCCCCATTTACATGTTAAACCACATAATTCAATTACAGTCGGTTGTTAAAATTATAACTAATAAAACTACAAAGGCCTTTAACATATTAGCCAAATAACAAACAAAAATACACAATGCCCTTTATCAAAACAGCTTAACTTTAGATTACTTACTCACTTCTAAAAAGGGGGTTTGTAAAAAGTTTAATGTAAACAACTACTGCTTGCAAATAAATTTTAAAAGTCATTTAAAAAATGACTGATTGGCAGAGAGTCTCTGGCTATCTCCCCGGGGGCTGCGGATCCCAACATCGGCAGCCTGCTTTTCACACGGAACTTGGCGGTCGCCACCGCTGGGGCATCGTGGAGGTCTGAACAGCCACTACAGCTGCAGACACAACAGCAGCGGGGGCTGCTGCAGCCTCCGTGGCGGCCGTAGCGCATCGCGCCACCGGTGCCTGAGGCGATCCAGGACTTCAGTCCTTGAAGCCCCTACAGGCAAGATCTGCTGGGATCGCTGCCACCTCTGCTGCCACCGTGACATCCTGCTGGCCATGGATCTCCTCCTGTCAGGGCCTGGCTCCCGTTGGGCTCCACCGCCTCTGGGGCTGCGAGATAGCACCACCTGCTGGCGATTCAAGGTCACAACACCGAAACAGGACAAACTTGAAAAACAGACACAGGAGAGATTGGAGTGGTGAACTGACAGGTGATCTGAACTGTCCTTCACAGCAGGCCGGGGGCAACTAACCCTAACTGTGAACAAATTTACCAGCTTGAGAAGACAGCTAGAAATCAGAGCTGAGAGGACATTGGACTTAAACAAAAAGTCTCAGAGTGTGCTCAATTGGTTCTGTTAGTTTAATGACTTGATGCTATTCCTACTGTTTTATTCCTTTTTTCTCTCTCTTCCTTTTCTTCTCTTTTCCCCTCTCTGTAAACCATATCTTTGTATAGGGGAACAGCACACCAATAAGGTGGTTAGTTACCTTGTATGTTAACATCATTGTATGTTTTAGTTTTTTTGTATGGGAGTTGGTTAGTCTGCAGCCGTGGTCCATTGTTTTTATCTGTGTCGGTTTAGGTCTCTCTCTCCATTTGTTGGTACACTCGTCTGTTTCCCCCTTACTCCTCTCTCTCTCCCCCCTTCCCCCCACTGTCTACTCCATTCTCTTACCTCTGCTAACCTCATTTTATTTCAGGGAGTAAATCTACAGCCCCCCCGAAAGGCACAGGGAACAGTCAGAAGGGCGTCTCCCGAGATGGTGCTAAACACTATATAAAACCAAACAAAGACAACAAAGGCCCTAAGCTCCTGCTTTTCCCACGTGCGCGAAACTTAAATCTATGCACAAATATCTCCCTATAGGAATACTACCTCATAGCCCCCTCCAATAAAGACCCTAATACAGCACTGGCCAGCCCCTGCCAGGCTCC
>NW_007257168.1:430-1112 GCF_000164805.1 Carlito syrichta | reverse complement strand
TTAAACAATCTCTCTACCCTCTCTCTCTCCCCTGATATTAAGCCCAAGCACCTAATTCGCCTCTGCACACAGGACTGGCCTACATATCCCTTAGACAATCAAAATCAGTGGCCCCCTCAGGGATCCCTCAATCCTGATATTACCAGGGATATATATAACTTCTGTGAGCATTCAAAACGGTGGGTGGACACTCCCTATGTCCAATCCTTTTCTCTCCTCCATGAACACCCTCAGCTGTGTCTCACCTGTAACCCCTCTAACCTCCACCCTCAACTCATGCTAGCATCTACTGGTTCTCCTGTAACTTCTCTTTCTCCCATTGTTCCAAGCACGTGTAAGCCTCCTCCTCTAGATTCCCCTCCCCCTACTGCAGACCCTGCAAATTCCATCTCTGCTCCCTCCTCCTCTGTCTCAGATTTCGATCCTGCAGATGAACCCCCACCTTACAGGCAACCCAAGGCTCCTCTGGCCCCACCTTCCTCTTCAGCCCCTCCCACTTCTGCTCCAGCAGTTCAACCTATATACCCTCCCCTTCCAATCGCTCCCCAGTGTAGCCCTCCGGTAACCCAATCCAAGGCCGCACCGGTCGTCCTAGCTCCCCTCTACGGAGTAGCAGGCCCAGAGGGTATTGTCCAGGTGCTCATCCCCTTCTCTATCTCAGACCTCTCACAAATAGAACAAT
>NW_007257168.1:0-410 GCF_000164805.1 Carlito syrichta | reverse complement strand
TCCCTCCCATCCCGCTTCGACCCATTGAACTCTTGGCCTTAATGGGTGTTAGGTCCCACTGTGAATCGGGTCTTTCTCATCCTTGTGTAGGTCTCTCTCTCCCCCCCTGGGCAGGATCCCGATTCGGCACCTGTGGCAAATCCAGCTCTCTCAGACTCTCTCCACCCTTCTGAACACCCCAGCCACATTCACACTAGCACTCGTTGAATAGGCAAGTCCCCCTCCCCAAACAAGGGAGTAAGAACTTTCGGGGAACTCTGGAGGGAACGGACTTTAAACCACCCCCCCAGACCCTGGGCAAGGGAAAACACAACTGCCTCAGCTTTCATGACCACCGCAGACCCTAAAGACTTCCTCTTCTCCTTTATCTCTCTCAAACTTTAAAAACTCCCATGGCTGCCAGTTTGCAG
>NW_007257167.1:2304-4804 GCF_000164805.1 Carlito syrichta | reverse complement strand
CCAGCTCAATTAACTAGGTGACTGAACTAGCTAGACAGCTGGCTAGGTAGCTGACTTTACTAGCTTGCTACCTAGCTAGATAGCTGCATAGCCAGCATACTTAACTAGTTGACTTACCCAGATAGCTGGCTTGATAACTGACTCAACTTGCTGACCTAACTAGTTATCCAGTTGGCTAGTTTGCTGATTAACTAACTATTTAACTAGCTAGCCAGCTGTCAAACCAGCTGACTTAACTAGCTGACTTAATTAGCTAGCCAGCTTGCTAGCCAACTTACTTTACTAGCGTGCTCCCTAGCTAGCCAGTTGGCAAGCCAGCTTACTAAAATAACTGACTTAAACAGCTGGCCTGCTTACTAGTCAGCTGAATTAACAACTTGTTACATAGCTAGCCAGCTGACTAGCCAGTTGACTTAACTAGGTGACTTAAGTAGCTAGCCAACTGTCTAGCCAGCTGTCTAAAGTAAAAAGCTACCTAACTAGCCAGCTGGCTTGCCAGCTGACTTACCAAGCTAGCCAGCAGGTTAGACAGCTGACTTAACTATCTGGCTACCTAGCTAGCCAGCTGTCCAGCCAGCTGACTTAACTAGGTGACTTAACCAGTTAGCCATCTCGCTAGCAGCCTGACATATCTGCCTTGCTACCTAGCTAGGCTGCTGTATAGCCAGCTGACTTAACTAGCTGACTTAACCAGCTAGACACCTGGGAAGCCAGCAGACTTAACTAACTAGCTACCTAGCAAAAGACCTGGAGAGCCAGCAGACTTAACTAGCTAGATACCTACATAGCCCTCTGGCTTGCCAGCTGACTTTACTACCTAGCTACCTAGCTAACCAGCTGGCTAGTGAGCTGATTTATCTAGGTTACGTAAATGGCTAACCTACTGGCTACCCAGCTGACTTAACTAGCTAGCTACCAAGCTAGGCAGCTGGCTAGCCAGCTGACTTAACTAGCTGACTCAACTCCCTGGTTACCTGGCTAGCCAGCTGTCTTTATTACCTGGCTTAACTAGCTAGCTATCTAGGTAGCTATCTATCTAGCTGGCTGACTTAACAAGCTGAGTAACTAGCTAGCTAGCTGACATAACTAGCTGACTTATATAGCTAGCTACCTAGGTAGCCAGTTGACTTAACTAGATGAAATAACTAGCTAGCCATATGGCTAGCCATCTTACTTAACTATCTTTTTAACTAGCTAACCAGCTGGATATCCAACTGAATTAATGAGCTGACTTAACTAGCTAAACAGCTTATTAGCCAGCTGGCTTAATAGCTCATTAAAAAGCTCGTCAGCTGGCTAGCCAGATGTCTTAACAAGCTGGCTTCCTATCTAAGCAGCTGGCTATCCAGCTGACTTAACTACCTGACTTAAAATGCTAGCACGCTGGCTAGCCAGCTCACTTAACTAATTAGCTATCTACCTATCTAGCTGGCTCATCAGCTGACTTAAGTAGCTGACTTGAACAGCTAGCTGGCTGTCTAGCAAACTGATTTATTTAGCTAGCTACTTACCTAGTAGCTGGATAGAGAGCTGACTAAACTAGCTGATGTAACCAGCTAGCCAGTTGGCTAGCCAGCTGATTTAACTCGCTGACATCACTAGCTAGCCACGTGCCTTTCCTGCTGACTTATCTAGCTAGCTACCTACCCTGCAGGTGTTTAACCAGCTGACTTAACTAGCTGTATTAACCAGCTAGCCAGCTGGCTAGCCAACTGACTTAACTAGCTCACTACCTAGCTAGCCAACTGGCTAGCCAGCTGACTTGACCAGCTGACTTAACTAGCTAGCTACCTACTTAACCAGCTGGCTTAAATAGTTAGCTAATAAGCTAGCTACCTAGCTAGCCAGCTGACGTAAATAGTAAGCTAAATAGCTAACTTTCTAGCTAACAAGCTGACTTAAATAGTTAGTTGCTTAGCTACTGGACTTAACCAGGAGCTAACTAGTTAACTTACTCATTAGCTAATGTGCTAGCTAGCTGACTTAATCATCTGACTTAACTTGTTAGCTAACGAGCTAGCTAGCTGACTCAACCAGCTGATTAATTCGTTAGCTAACTGACTAGCTTGCTGACTCATCCTGCTCTCTTAACTCGTTAGGTAACTAGCTATCTAGGTGACTTAACCAGCTGACTTAATTAGTTAGAATGCTGACTTCACTCGCTGACTTAGCTATCTGACTTAACTAGTTAGATAGCTGACTTAACTGGCTGATTTAACTCGTTAGCTAGTTCACTTACCTAGCTGAATTATATATAGCTAACTAGTTTGCTAGCTGAATAACTATCTGATTTAACTAGTTAGCTAATTAGTTTGCAGACTTAAGTAGCTGACTTAAATAGCTAATTAGTGAGCTAGCTGATATAGCTAGCTGACATATAGTTGGCTAATGATATAGCTAGTTGAATTAACAAGCAGGCTAATGAGTTAGCAAACTGTTTTAACTAGTTGGTTAACGAGTTAACTAGTTGATATACTAGTTTGTTAACGAGTTAGCTAGG
>NW_007257167.1:0-1114 GCF_000164805.1 Carlito syrichta | reverse complement strand
AGCCAGCTCACTTAACTCACTGAATTAACTACCTAGACAGCTGGCTAGCCAGCTAACTTAATTACTTAGCTACCTACCTAGCCAAATGGGTAGCAAGTTTACTTAACTACTTTACTTAAACTAGCCAGCTGGCTAGTCAGCTGATGTAAACAGAGAGCTACCTAGCTAGCCAGCTGGCTAGCCACTTGAATTAACTAGCTGACTTACCCAACTAGCCACCGTTCTAGCCTGCTGATTCAACTAGCTGACATAAATATATAGCCAGCTGACTTAACTAGCAAACATCACTAGCTAGACTGGTGGCTAACCAACTGACTTAAATAGCTAGCTACCTACTTATCTCACTTGCTTTCCAGTTCACTTAACTACTTAGCTAACTAGCTAAACAGCTGGCTAGCGAGCTTTCTTAATTAGGTGACTTAAGTAGCTAGCCAGCTGGTTACCCAGCTGACTTAACAAGGGAGCTACACAGCAAGGCAACTGGCTAGCCAGCTGACTTAACTAGCTGACTTAAATAGCTAGATACCCAGCTAGCCAGCTGACTTTAATAGCTGAAATAACTAGCTAGATACCTAGCTAGCTAACTACTTAGCTAGGTGACTTAACTAGCTGACTTAACTAGCTAGCTTGCTGATATAACTAACTGACTTTTCTACTTATCTACATAGCAAGCAAGCTGACTTAACTAGCTGAAATAACTAGCTAGTCAGTTGTCTAGCCATCTGTCTTAACTAGTTTTTTAACTAGCCAGTGAGCTGGCTGGCCAACTGATTTAACGAGGTGACTTAAATAGCTAGCGAACTGGTTAGCCAGCTTACATAACTAGTTGATTAACGAGCTAGGCAGCTGGTCTGTCCGGTGACTATACTGGCTGACTTAACTAGATTACCAGGCAGTTAGCCAGCTGATTAACTAGCCCTCTACCTCTCTAGCCACATGGATAGCCAGATGATTTAACTCGCTGACATAACTACCTAGCCAACTGGTTAGATAACTGCCTTAACTAGGTCACTACCTAGCCAGCCAGTTTGCTAGCTGGCTGACTTAACTAGCTGTCTTAACTAGCTGGCCTGTTTATAGCCAGTTGAATTAACTAGCTTGCTACATAGCTAGG
>NW_007257166.1:1200-6284 GCF_000164805.1 Carlito syrichta | reverse complement strand
CCCCTGATTTTCTTCTCTTGCTTGATTGTTCTGGCTAGGAATTCCAACACTATGTTGAACAAGAGAGGTGACATGGGCATCCTTGTCTTGTTCCCGTTCTCAGAGGGAATGCTTCCAACTTCTGCCCATTGAGCAAAGTGTTGGCTGTGGGCTTATCACAGATGGCTCTTCCTCTTTTGAGAAATGTTCCTTCTATGTCTAGGTGTTCAAAGGTTTTTTTTATCAAAAAACGATGCTGGATTTTGTTGAGTGCTTTTTCTGCATCTAATGATATAATCATATGGGTATTTTTAAATATCTTTGATGTGTTGGATTGTGTTTATGGTCTTGTGAATGTTGAACCAGCCCTGCATCCCAGAAGGAAACTCATCTGTTAATGGTAGATGATCTATGAGATGTGATGTTGGATCTGATTTGCAAGCATCTTGTAGATAATTTTTGCATATGTATTTATCAAGGAGATTGGCCTATAATTCAGTTTCCTTATTGGGTTTTTGCCAGGTTTGGGTATTACTGTGATGTTAGCATCATAAAATGAGATGAGGAGAATTCCATCTTTCTTGATTGACTGGAATACTTTCCAGTATGCTTAGTATCAGCATCTCCTTGTATGACTTGCAGAATTTAGCTGGAAAGTCATCTTGTCCAGGACTTTTTTTTTTTTAATGGGAGATTTCTTGTGACTGAATTGACTTCCTGGATTGTTATTGATCTATTTAGAGTTTCAATTTTTTTCTTGCTTCAATCTTGGGAGGTTGCTTCACCTTTTGCATTTTTTTTTTGGAGTTGGAGTCTCACTCTGTCGCCCAGATTGGAGTGCAGTGGCTGCTCCCGGCCACCGCAGTCTCGACCTGCTGGGCTCCAGCAATCCTTCCACATCAGCCTTCCAAGTAGCTGGAATTAAAGGCATGTGCTACCACGCCCGGCTATTTTTTTGATTTATTGTAGCGATGAGGACTCTCTGCCCAGGTGGGTCTCGAACCTGTGGGCTCAGGCAATCCACTCACCTCAGTCTCCCAAAGGTGCGGGATTACAGACTGAGCCACTGAGCCTGGCAACCTTTTGCATTTTTAATTATGTTTATTTGGACTTTCTCTCTCTCTCTTTTCAGTCATTCCTGGCCAGGGGTCTGTCAATCTTATTTAACCTTTCAAAAAATCAACTTTTTTCTTGCCAATCCTTTCTATAATATTTTTATCTTCTATGCCCTGTAATTGTGATTTTATCTTTGTGATCTGGATTCTTTTGCTGAAGTTAGGATTTTGGTAATCTTGCCTTTCTAGCTCCTGTAACTGTGATGTTGGGTTGTTTACCTATGATTTTTCTGTTTTCTTGATGTATAAGTGCAATGCTGTGAATTTTCCTCAACGCTTTTCATGGCATCCTAGAGATTCTATTAGGATGTATGTTTATTTTTATTTTTTTCCAGTAATTTTTAAAATTTCTCTCTTGATTTCCATGTTGATCCAGAAGTCATTCAGCAGCATGTTGTTTAGTGTCCATGTCTTTGTGTTTTGTCAGGATCTTGTTGATGTGATATTTATTTTTATTCCACTGTGATATGAGAGAAGATGCATGGTATCATTTCAATCTTTTGGAATTTGTTTGTGCTTGATTTGTGTCTGATAATATGATTGAACTTGGTGTATGTTCCATGTGCTGATGAGAAGAATGCATACTTTGTAGTTGTTGGATGAAGATTCTGTAGATGTCTATTAAGTCTTACTGTTTTTTTTGCCTCAATGATCTATCTAAAGCTGTTTGTAGATCTTCAGCTATGATTGTGTGAGAACCAATGTCTTTTTTTAGTTTACTTAGTAGTTGTTTATAAAGTCTGGTGCTTCTGTGTTGGGTACATATATGTTAGGATGCATATTTCATTATAAATCTTGCTTGCCACAATAGCTCCCCGATTGCCCCTCACTTGCATGTGCACAAGGACGAGAAAGAGTGTGCCAACTGCAGTTAACCTTTGCTTTACTATAATAATAAAATCTCCACCTCAAAAGGGGCTTTTCCAACATGTTTTTGTGCATGCAATGTGTAAAGAAGTATGCATCTACAGTATGCTTGCATGACTGAAACCCCTCCCTAATCATGCTTGCATACTTTTCTTTGACATTATACCTCTTCCTTGTCTAATAAGAGGCCACAGATATATATATACTGTCAAAGATTACTTGCTTGGCCAAAATTTAGTCAGGCTTGGAGTCTGTAAAATCCACATTTAGTGAAGAGGGCTGCTAAGTCAATTTAGCAAGAACCCTCCCACTTTCGATACCAGATCACCCTCTATATCTGATTGTGTTCCTCATCCTCCACCATGTCCCTAGTGATGTCTTGATTACCCAGGCTTGCCTTTAGAAAGAATCCTATTAGGTCAGTTTATCCAGAATCCACCCTTAACTCTGATGCTTCCTCTAATTTTCTATCCTCTGTCCCTGACCCTACTTCTTGGCTAAAAATTCCCACTTGCACATGCTGTATTTGAAATTAAGCCAAATTTCTCCCTCATGCAAGACCCCATAACAATGGTCACTATACCTATCACAGTTTTCCTGAATAAAGTCTTCTTTACGATGTTTTAATAAGTATCACTGAATAGTTTTTTTAATGTACAAATGGTATACTCCCAAGGAAAAAAATGAATGAATCTCCAAGAGTTGGTTTTGAGTTTAGTCTTAAATAATATCTTCAACTAGAACAAAAGAAAAGAAGGGTGTTGGGGGAGGGCAGTAAAGATTATGTAATGGAAAAAGCACATTAAACAAGGGCAAGGTGTTTTCTAAAATTAATTATTTCTTTAGAGAAAAGGGACTTGCACTGTTGCCCAAACTTGTCTCAAACTCCAAATGATCCTCCTGCCTCAGTCTCCTGAGAAGCTGGGAATATATGTGAGAACCACCACACCTGACTTCAACCGGGTAAAGTTTGTTATGCAGACTTGTCAGTGCCTTCTACATTCATAAGAATCTCTCATGATTTAGTCATCCTTGTCTTCTAGGTATTGAGAGGAAGACACTAAATATGGTGATTTCTTTTATAGATTCTTTTATAAATTTCTCTTACAAAAGGCTAATTCTTTATTCAGAGCTTCTCCTGCATTTGCAGTTTCTCAAATTAGTCAGCTCAAAATATTCTTATGTCAAAAGGCATATTTTGGGGTGGCATATTCTGATCTTCTGCAGTCATATTTTGGAGTAGCATCTTCTGAGCTCCTACACTGTGTACCAAAGGGGCTATAACATTATGCATTCCACCAGCAATGTATAAGAGTGTGTATTGCAATTGTTACTGTATTTTGTTGTTTGCTACAGCCATTGCAATAGGTATGCAGTGTTGTCTCATTGTTTTAATTTGTCTTTCCCTCAGACACCTGTTGCTGATCATTATTTTATATGATTATTTACCATTTGTATTTCCTTTTTGGTGAGGTGTCTATTCAGACCTTTACCTAATTTTAATTGGATTATTTTTCTTCCTGTTGAGTTTTATAGCTTCTTTGTATATTTTTTCACATAAGTCCTTTTTCAGATGTGTTTTACAAGTGTTTTCTCACAGTCTGTGGCTTGTTTCTGAATTCTCTCAAACAGGACCTTTTACAGAGTAGACATTTTAAATTTTAATAAAGTTTACATTGTTAATTTTCTTTTCTTTCATGAACTGGTTTTTGGTGTTGTATGTAAAAACTCTTTACCAAACTCAAGGCATGTACATTTTCTTCTAAATCTTGTACAATTTTGCATTTGAAAATTTTAGTATGTTAACTCTTTTGAGTGAATTTGGGGGTATGCTAGAAAATTTGTTTCTGTGCTCATTTTTTCTCCCATATGGTTTCTGATTATTCTGTTGTCATTTGTAGAATGGTCTTTTCTTTCTCTATTGAATTGCCTTTGTCCTTTTGAGAAAATCAGTTGACAGTATTACTTGGGCCTGTTTTTGGATTCACTCTTCTGTTCCATTTATGTATTTCTCTTTTTCATTCCATTTATTTATTTATCTTTTCCTTCACCAGTACCACACTTTCTCTATTAATGTAGCTTTATGTTAAGCATTCATTCTATAACTCTGTTCTTCAGTCTTATGCCATCCATTCCACATTTAGAAAAAAATCATTAATATTTTTGCTGGGATTGTTCACAATAGCAAGAACATGGAACCAACCATGCTGCCCATCCAAAGAGGACTGGGTTTTTAAAAATGTGGTACATATATGCAATTGAATATTATGGAGCCATAAAGAAGGACAAAATTATGAACTTCACAGCAACCTGAATGGACTTAGAGTCTCTAATACTGAGTGATCTGTCACAAAAACAAAGAACTGAGTATCACATATTTTCGCTCATAAGCGGAGCTTGAACAACTATGATAATACTATAAGAGAAAGATTGGCCGTAGTGGGAAACTGTTGGGGCAGGGGTGGGGGAGGGGTGGATGTGGGATTGGCAGTAGTGGGAACCTGCTGGGGTTGGAAGACACACCTCATCAACAAGGGTACCTGCATAATGAACTTTTGGATACTTAACCCTGAATTCTACCCCACAGCTTTAAAATAAAAAAATTAAAAGTAAAAAAAAAAATTCTTTTGCTGGGAATTTGATTAGGATTCTGCTGAACTACAGATGGGATTAGAAATTACTATTATCTTAACAATAATGAATATTATACTTCTAAACAAGGAATATATCTGCATTCATTTATATTGCTTTTGATTCATCTCAACTGTGATTCAAGGTTTTCTGAATGCATATTTGTATGTATGTGTGTTAAAATTCCTGTAATTTACTTATTAAAATGTGTGATTTATTCTTACATGTTTAATCTTTGGTCACCTTAAAAATACTCTCCATTTGATGCAATATGCCTATGGAGATGCTTTTTCTATTGCTCAAAACAATTTTTTAACTCATCAGTTTTGATCCCTTTTAGTGTTTCTGACATTTTTTGTCTCTTATCTTTCAAACTGGCAAAATGTTTTCCTTTGAGGCCTTTTCTCATCTGGAGAAACAAATAAACTAAAAGAGTCCCTTGGGCAAGATTAGGTGAACAGGGATGGTGGGGCACGGGGTTCATGCCATTTC
>NW_007257166.1:0-719 GCF_000164805.1 Carlito syrichta | reverse complement strand
AGTGTACACAAGTGTCCCCTCGGTGAGTCTTTTCTTGTCGTTTCCCAAGCCCAGGTACGCCGACTTGGGGTTGTTTCTGGGCACAGAGAAGGAAGAAGTGCTGAGACAGTGTCGGGCTGGGTGGGGTGGAGGTCAGGGCGGAGGTCGGGGTGAGAGGCTGTGGGTACAGTCGGGGTTGAATTCATGGGTAGGGGTTCAGTGGAAGTCAGGGGCGGGATCTGGGTAGAGGTGGGGGAGAGGTCTGGGTCAGGGTGCAAGTCGACGATGCAAGTTGAGAGTGGAGGTTAGGGACGGAGTCAGGGTGAAGTTTGGGGGTTGGGTCAACGTGGAAGTCTGGGTGGATGTTGGGCACAGGGATTCAAGGTGCTGGTTGGGTGTGGGGTGGGATGGAGATAGGGGATGGGGTCAGGGTCAGAGTGCAGTTTGGTGGTGGATTAGGGGTGGACGTCGGGGTCAGGGTGCAGGCTGGTGGTGGGGTCAGGGTGTGGGTCAGGGCGTGGGTCAGGGGAGGGCAGGCACCAAAAAGTCATCCTTGAGCCTAAGGCCAGAAGAAATACGCATAATGTATGTAAATATAACCTATGTCAATGTTTATATTCTTGTTTTAAGGGTTCTTTTTTTTTATGGTGTTGAAGTAATTGAAACAATATTGAAAAAGGAAGCATACTCCCACTTGCAACATTATTTAAGTTTATTATTTATACCAAACCAGAATTTAT
>NW_007257165.1:1504-3725 GCF_000164805.1 Carlito syrichta | reverse complement strand
GGGCAGGGTTTTTTTTTCCAATTTTGGGGGATTTTTTAATTTTTAAATTATTTTTGCCTGTTTGTTAGTTCATCTATTTTTAAAAATATTTTTTCTTTGTGCATAAATGTGTATGTGAGCATTTGATCTGCATCATCCCCAATTTTTTTTCTTTTCTTTTTCTGTTTCATTTTAATTTGTCATGTTCTGTTTATGTATGTATGTGTTTGATTGAGTGTTCATCTTTCAATTTTGTTGTTGTTGTTGGTTTGGTTTTGTTCTTTTGTTCTTCTGGGATTTTTCATTTTCATTTTTTATAGTTCAAGGTGTGTATCAATATATGTGTGAGGGTTCGATCTGAATTCCTTTTTTTGTCTTTCTGTTTTTCTTCTCTATTCATTTTGTGCTACACGTGTGTGTGTGTGTGTGTGTGTGTGTGTGTGTGTGTGTGTTTAGTTTTCTTGGGTTTTTAGTGTTGTTGTTTGTTTTGTTACACTGTTATTCCAGCTTATTTTGGGGAGTGTGTGTTTATCTCTGTGTGTGTTCAATTGTTTTTTACATTGTTTCTGCTTTGCTTCATCATATAGAGTGTTAGTGGGGAGTGGGACTCAGGGAACACATAACACAATAAGTGAACGTTGTAATTTGCAAGTAATTTCTGAATCCATGCACCCCATCCCCTGTTTTATTTGAATTTCAAAACCTACAAGAGACAGAAAAGCTTCCCATTCACCATCCTATTTCAAAATAGAACAAATCCAGAATCCAGATCAGAGTAGAATAGAGGATTAGGCAAACATAAGAAGGGAAAGCCTGTCCCACTGACATGGAATAACAGCACTAAAGAGAAAAACAAGAGACCTGTCAAAAATGAGGAAAAAACAAAGAAATATCACAGACAGTTTCAAGTGTACCAAAGACAAAACACTTAAAAATTCAGACCTTGGTGCCCAAACAATGGAAGTCCCCAAGGAATGGCCCCAGAATCCAACAGGGATTAAGGAACAGATGGAAAAAGTGAATAAGACTCAAGAAAGACAAGAAGCAACACAGAATGAACTTGTAACAGAGATTTTGGCAATAAAAAATTTCATCCAGGAAATAAAAAACAAGATGACAAGCATGGAAAATAGAATTAATCTAGACAAAATCTCAGAACTTGAAGACCAGAAAATGGAATTAACCCGATCAGTAAAAAGCATAGAAAGAAGACTCAGAAAGAAAGAACAAAGCCTGTAAAAGATGTGCAATTATATCAAGAGGCCAAAACTATGCCTGACTGGTTTCCCAGAAGAAGAAAGGGAATTGGAGAACAACTTGGAGCAAGTATTCCAAGAGGTAATCCAAGAAAATTTCCCCTGTCTCACCAAAGATGTGACCAGTCAAGCACAAGAGATACAAAAAAACCCCATAGACATCAAATGAGAACAATAACCTCTAGACAAATAGTAAATCACCTACGCAAAGTAGGCAAAAAAGTAAAAACCTTAAAGGCAGCAATAGAGAAAGATCAGACTACCTACTGGAAAAACCAATCAGATTAGCAGCAGACCTATAGGCAGAAACATTACAAGCAAGAAGGGACCAGAGCCATATATTCAAAGTCCTAAAAGATAAACAATTTCAACCAAGAATTTCCTATCCAGTCAAGCTCAACTTCATCAATGATGAGAATTAAAATCCTTCCCAGACATTCAATCTATAAGAGGTTATGCAGCTTCCAGACCAGCTCTATAGGAGACACTTGCAAAGGTATTAAGCACAGAAGAAAGAAAAAAAGATGACCACACACTTCCCAAGACAACAGCAGAGCAGAGGATCAAAGAGAATACAGCTCAACAAGAAACTTGAAAACATACACATACATTAACCCCAAATCCAAGAGAAAACAAGCAAAAAAAAAAAAACTTCATAAGAACCTCATGACAGGGAAAAACATTCATCTTTCAATAATCAGTCTGAATGTGAATGGACTAAATGCACCACTGAAAAGACACAGAATGAAAAACTGGATAAGAAACCACGACCCATTTATTTGCTGCATCCAGGAGCCTCATCTCACCACATGAGATGCACACAGACTCAAAGTTAAAGGATAGAAAATGAGTTTCCAGGAAAATGGATGACAAAAGAAGACAGAAGTTGTGATCTTAATATCAGACAAAACAACCTTTAAGCTGTAAAAAATTTAAAAATATGCAAAAGGACACTACATCATGATAAAAGATTCAATCCATCAACA
>NW_007257165.1:0-602 GCF_000164805.1 Carlito syrichta | reverse complement strand
GGCCACCAAAGCCTCAACTTTAGCAGAAGAATCCAAGTCATCAAAATAGGGCCCAAATATGGAACATAGAAGACAAAAATATTAAAATCTCCACAGGAAAAAAAAGTGATTCTTTGAAAGAATTAACAACACTGATGGACCCCTGGCCAAAATGAACAAGCAAAGGAGAGAAAAAACCCAAATAAACACAATCAGAAATACAAAAGATCAAATCACAACTGACCCCAAAGAAATGCAAAAGATTATCAGAGATCACTATGTACACTTATATAGAAACAAACTTTATAACCTAAATGAAATGGAGGACTTTCTGACATCACACAACCTCCCCAGGTTGAAACAAGAAGACATTGAGACACTAAATAGACCAATAACAACCCAGGAAATAGACTCTGTCATACAAAACTACCTAAATCAAAAGCCCTGAACCAGATGTTTTTCTAGCAGAATTCTACAAAACGTGCAAAGAGGAGCTGATACCAATCCTACTGAAAGTATTCCAGGCAATTGAGAAAGTTGGAATTCTCCCAAACTCATTTCCTGAAGATAACATCACACTGATACCAAACCAGGTAAAGATGCAGCAAAAAATAAAAATAAAT
>NW_007257164.1:0-1832 GCF_000164805.1 Carlito syrichta | reverse complement strand
TGAGAGTTGTTTTCGGGTATCTGGTAGTGTAATCCGTAAAGTTCCTCGGGACAATTAAGGCCAGATTCCCGGAAAAAAAGTATCATATTGCCGCATTTGGATGTAACATTGGTTTGAAGGTGAACTTGGTAATCCTTAAATTACCGTTTGTACTTTATTTGTAGAGGGCCCGAGGGTTTTGCAGTTGCCAAATATTTAGTACGAATTATTATAATGTAACGAGTATCCATGGATTCCACGTCTCTAGGATACATCTGGGCATCTGCATCCTTGTACACAGGACTTTGGAATACACATGATCAGGGAAATTCAGGGCATCTTGCTGAGAACGGAAAGGGAATACGGTTCTTGGAGGTCTCAATCGCTTAATCTACAAAGTCTCTCGACAAGGTTGAATCAGAAATCTGGGCTTCTATGTCGCCACACTTTTAGTGTGTGTTTGAAATGGGACCAGGAATCTTGGGTTCCAATTCCTAAAGAACTTTCTGGAATACTTTTTCTTGGTTTCCAAGCAACTGGAATTCTAGGACTAGGAAACGTCTTGGCGTCTTGCTCAGAATGAAGCAGGAATTTCAGTAATTGGAGTCCTCATATAAGGAACACTACACGACTTGTTGTTACGAAAGAATAAGGAATCTTGATTGCAAGAGGCCTCCGTCCCTAAAACCTACAGACCGTCTTGCTAAAAGATAACCACCATTCAGGTTTTGGGAGTAGGAATCTGGATAATGGGAGTCCTCACATACAAGAAACTGTACTGTCTATTGCTAAAGGAGAATAAGGAATCTGGTTTTACATGTGTCCTCCATCCCAATAACATTTCAGGGTTTCTTGCTAAGTACTAAACACGCATTTGGATTTTTGAAGCATGAACTAGAGAAATGAAATGCTCAAAAACTGACAAATGCACTGACTCTTCCTAGGAAAGCATAAGGAATGTGGGTGATATGTTTTCTCCATCTCCAAAAAAATATACGGCATCCCCCTAAGATCTAAACAAGAATCAAGCTTTTGACTCACGTATCTGTGAACAGGAGTACTCATATACAGGTAACTGCACGGCTGTTGCTAAAAATAAGAAATCTGTGTTATAAGAAATCAGAATCAAAGGGTATATTAGTACAAAATTCCTCCATTCAGGTTACCTTAAAGTACAGAAAATTTGTGGGTGGGCAGGTAAGAATAGGGGTTTTGGGTTTGGAATATTCCACATTTTTGGGAGGTCTCGTGAAGGGGAACAAGGAATCTTTGATTCCAGTTCCCCAAGAACATTCTGGATGTCTTTCTCTTGATATCCAAAAAAGTGATATTCTCGGTCATGAGGAGCTGTCTTAGCATCCTGCAGAGTGAAGTAGGAAGCTGGGTAATAGTGGTCGTCATATACAGGAAATTACACGTCACATTGCTCAGGAAGTATAAGTAATCTTCCTTATATGAGTCCTCATTCGCAAAAACTGAAGGCCATCTTCGTAAGACGTAACCAAGAATCAGGTTTTTGAAGGAGAAATCTGGGTAATGAGAGTCCTCACATGAAGAAAACTTCACTGCGGTTTGCTAAGTAAGAATAAAGAATACGCGTTGCTCGGGTCCTCAATCCCAAAGAAGCTAAAGGTCATCTTGCTATGGGCCAAACACGAATCATGGTATTTTTCAGCATGAATCTGAAAAGTGGCGTCCTTATTTACGGAAATTACATGACAAGGAATCTGGGTTACACGAGTCCTCACTCCTAAAAATCTACAGAGCATCTTGGAAACTTCTATAAAGAATCAGAGTTTCGATGCAGGATGCAACTAATGAGAGTCCTAATATACAGGAAAATACACAGTCCG
>NW_007257163.1:1886-3179 GCF_000164805.1 Carlito syrichta | reverse complement strand
AAGATGCCAAGGTATTTCATTTTTTGTGGCTATTGTGAATGGAATTGTGTTTTTATTTGAGTTTCTGTTTGTTTATTATTGGTGTAGAGAAATGCGATTGTCTTTTGTACATTTATTTTGTATCCTGAGACTTTGCCAAAGGCCTTTATCAGTGTAAGGAGGTTTTTGACAGATTCTCTTGGGTTTTCAAGATATACAATCATATCATCTGCAAAGAGAGATAACTTGACTTCCTCTTTTCCTATTTGGATACCCCTGATTGCCTTCTCTTCTCTGATTGCTTGAGCCAGGACTTCCAATACTTTGTTGAACAGGAGGGGTGAGAGTGGGCATCCTTGTCTTGTTCCAGTTTTCAGGGAAAATGGTTCTAATTTTTGTCCATTTAGGAGTATGCTCGTTGTGGGTTTCTCGTAGATGGCTTTTACTATTTTGAGGTATGTTCCCCATATGCCTAGATGTTCAAGGGTTTTTATCAAGAAGGGGTGCTGGATTTTATCAAAAGCTTTTTCTGCATCCAATGATATGATCATGTGGTTTTTGTTTTGACATCTGTTGATGTATTTAATTACATTTATGGTTTTACGAATGTTGAACCAGCCTTGCATCCCAGGAATGAAGCCTACTTGGTCATGATGGATGATTTTTGAGATGTATTGCTGAATCTGGTTTGCTAGGATCTTGTTGAGAATTTTAGCATCTATGTTCATCACAGATATTGGCCTGTAGTTCTCTTTCTTTGTTGGATCTTTACCTGGCTTGGGTATCAATGTGATGTTGGCTTCGTAAAATGATTTGGGGAGAGTTCCATCTTTTTCAATTGCCTGGAATACCTTCATTATGATTGATATCAGCTCCTCCTTAAATGTCTTGTAGAATTCTGCTGGAAAGCCATCTGGACCAGGGCTTTTTTTGTACGAAGTTTTTGTATTACACAGTTGATTTCCTTGATTGTTATTGGTCTATTTAGGGTCTAAATCTCTTCTGGTTCCAACCTAGGTAGGTCGTTTGATGTCAGAAAATCCTCCATTGCCTTAAGGTTTTCAAGTTTGTTTGCATACAAGTGTATGTAGTAGTCTAATGATCTTTTGTATTTCTTCAGGGTCAGATGTGACTTCATCTTTTGTGTTTCTGATTGGCTTATTTGGTTTTTTCCTCGTTTTTTCTTAGTCAGTCTAGCTAGGGGACCATTGATCTTGTTTATCCTTTTGAAGAACCAGTTTTTTGTTTCATTGATTTTTCGTATTATCTTTTTGTCTTCTATGTCCTAGATTTGGGCTTTTATTTTGGTGATCT
>NW_007257163.1:0-723 GCF_000164805.1 Carlito syrichta | reverse complement strand
AATATCTGGGAAAGATTTTAATTCTCCCTCACTGAAGAAGCTTAGCTTGGCCGGGTAGGTTATTCTTGGTTGAAATTGTTTATCTTTTAGGACTTTGAAGATAGGGCTCCAAGCTCTCCTAACCTGCAGGGTTTCTGCAGATAAATCTGCTTCTATTCTGATCTTCCATGGTAGGTGATCTGGCCTTTTTCTCTTACTGCCTTTAGGATTTTTTCTTTTGTGCCTACTTTATTTAGGCGAATTATTACGTGTCTAGGAGTTGGTCTTCTCATTTGTTGTCTTGCAGGGGTTCTCTGAATCTCCTGTGTTTGAATTTTTGCATCACTAATTAGATAAGGGAAGTTTTCTTGGATGATCTCATGGAAAGTTTGTTCCAATGTGGTCTCTGTTTCTCTTCCTCAGAGAGTCTGATTACTCTTAGGTTAGGCCTCTTGAGTTAGTCACTCATCTCTTGAAGGTTTTGTTCTGTCTTTTTGAGCTTATTTTCTGTGTTTTTAAGAGTTTGGGTTATTTGTATATTTTGGTCCTCAGGCTCTGAGATTCTTTCTTCTGCTTGGGTAATTCTGCTTTCCATGCTTATCAGTTTGTTATTTATTTCATTCACAATATTCTTTATTACTCTTATCTCAGATATCAGCTCCTTCCTAGTTTCTTCTTGTGTCTCCTCAATTCTTTTTAATCTCTCCCTTATTGTTTTGATATCTACTTTTGCAGTTTGAGACC
>NW_007257162.1:2030-2950 GCF_000164805.1 Carlito syrichta | reverse complement strand
TTTTCAATCTTTAAATTTTTTAAAATTTTATTTTAAAGATATAGTGTAAAATTCAGGCTAAGGCATGCAAGTGGTGATCATACAGTTAAAGTTTAGACCTACCTTTGTCCCCCATTTAGCCTGTTTTGAGATCAGATACCCTTATTAATGTTATGTGTCCCCCTTCTGCTGGCAGTTCCTGACTACTGCCAATCCTTTTCTTATAGTATTATGGTAAAATTTCAGGATCAGTTAATAAGTGAGAACATATGGCACTCAGTTCTTACTTTCTGTGATAAATCACTGAGTTTTATAGACACTAAATCCATCCAAATTTCTGTGAAGTCCATTCTTCATTTCTTTGCATGCCAACTTTTAGGGACTTGACACTTTCAATATTAAAAACATGCAAATGAAATATTTTAATGTGTGGGTCCAAACAATAAGGGACTTTAGAAATTTTAGGACAAATTGAATTTCTAATGTGCACCAGTATTACACTCTGTGCAACAAAATCATAATCAAAGATTTTTGACAAATATAAAATTGAAGATAGTACTGAGATATGATTTTAAAAGTCTTGTCTGTTGACAAAGTCTCAAATATACATGTCCAACATTATTGATGATCAAAGAAAGGCAACTGCAAATAATTATGACTTATATTGTACCCAGAAACCTCATTTCCTAATCATTGGATCACTAATTTGCCTATTATCATAAAAGATAAGTTAATGTAGTCAGTGCTTTATATCAGGTCCCATGGCTTATTAAGGGTGAATAATAAAACTAGTAATTAGTTAACTTTTATTGAATGTTTACTATATGCCAAGCACTTCTTATGTATTGAAAATCATTATTTCATGTAATCTTCACATTACTTGTATGAGGAAACTATTCCTGTCATCTCATTTAACAGATAAAAGAGATCAAAACAAGGAG
>NW_007257162.1:0-807 GCF_000164805.1 Carlito syrichta | reverse complement strand
TTGGAGCTCGGGAACTCCGGGTCCACCCTGGCTGAGGCACTCAGCGTGAGACCCAAGCCAGAGGACCCAGACAAGCGGAGAAAAACAGATCTGCTTAAACTGCCTCGCCAATCTCAGGCAGAGACTTCCATTGCCCCGCCCACCTAGCAACAAACTTTACCTCAGCTCCTAAGGCAACAGTGCGAAACAGGAGACAAAGCCCCACCCCTATGCTGCAACGAAAAACAAAAGGGAGAGGCTGGAATCGGAGATCACAAAAGTGACTCTAGTCTGATCGCTTATTTTGACTTATGATTTTATCATTGAAACTGTTGGTCTAGATTACGTTTGGTGTTTACCTTCTGACTTATACTGTTTCTTGATTTTTTTGGCCTGTCTCTGTTTAGCTATCAGTATTCTTTAGGGAATCTTTCTTGCCTGTCTTTTTTCACTTCTTCCCAGCCCTGTGTCTCTCTCTCACCTGACAGTTGGTATGTATATCTGTTTTCCCTCTTGCACTTCTCTCTTTTGCTTATTTTGACTTATGATTTTATCATTGTAACTGTTAGTTTAGATCACGTCTGTTGTTTTCCTTCTGATCTACACTGTTTCTGGATTTTATTGACCTGTGTCTGTGTAGCTATCAGTACTCCTTAGGGAATCTTTCTTACGTGTCTTTCTTCACTTCTTCCCGATCCTGTGACTGTTTTTCACCTGATAGCTGGTATGTATATCGGTTATCCCTCTCGCACTTCTCTCTTTCGCTCATTTTGACTTATGATTTTATCATTGTAACTGTTGGTTTAGATCACGTTTGTTGTTTATCTT
>NW_007257161.1:175735-186903 GCF_000164805.1 Carlito syrichta | reverse complement strand
TCCTGGATTGGGCTTTATTTGGTGATCTGGATTCTCTGCTGAAATTAGGGTTTTGTGGTCTGCTTTCCAGCTTCTTTAGGTGGCTGTAGGTGTCCATTTCTGTTCCTTCCATTTTCCTCATGTGTGTTTGTAGGGATATAAATTCCCCTCTTATTACAGCTGTTAAGGCATCCCAGAGATTTTGGTAAGATGTTTCTTTATTTTCATTTGTTTCCAGGTATCTTTTGATCTCTATTTTGATGTCATCATTGACCCAGGAGTTATTTAGCATCATGCTGTTTAGTGTCCATGTCTTTGTGGGTTTTGGGGGGACTTTGTTGGTGTCAATGTTTATTTTTATTCCACTGTGGTCCGAAAAGGTGCATGGCAGAATTTCAGTCCTTTTAAATTTGCTTATACTTGATTTGTGTCCAATTATGTGGTCGATCTTAGAATATGTTCCATGTGGTGATGAGTAGAATGTGTATTCTGTGGTCTTTGGATGGAGTGTTCTATAGGTATCAATTAAGTCCATTTGGTCCAGAGTCTCATTGAGGTTTCGGATCTCCTTGCTGATTTTTTTGTCCTGATGATCTGTCTAAGGATGTGAGTGGTGTATTAAGTCCCCAGTTATTATGGTGTTAGAGTCATGTCTTTCTTTAGTTTTCCTAGAAGTTGCTTTATGAATGTTGGTGCGCCTATGTTGGGTGCATATATGTTTAGGATAGATATTTCTTGTTGATGGAGTGAACCTTTTATCATTATGTAGTGGCCCTCTGTATCTTTTTTAATTTTTGATTGCTTAAATGGTATTTTGTCTGAAATTAGGATCGCGACTCCTCCTTTCTTTTGTGTTCCATTCGCCTGAAAATTTGTTTCCCATCCTCTTACTTTGAGTCTGTGTATGTCCTTTCTAGTGAGATGGGTCTCTTGAAGGCAGTATATTGTTGCCTGGTGATATTTTATCCATTTTGTCATTCTATGTCTTTTCAGTGGTGCGTTTAGTCCATTCACATTCAGACTAATTATTGAAATGTGAGAGTTCATCCCTATCATGGAGTTCTTATTGAGTTATTGTTCTCCACTTGGTTTTTCCTTTTTTCTTTTTCTTTTTTTTTTTTCTTTCTTTTGCTTTTGGGGTTGGTTCATGTATATTTTATTCTTTTCCCTGTACTCTTGTGAAGAACGTTGTTCTTTTTTCCTTTTCTTCTGTGTTTAGTACTTTCTTAAGTGTTTGATGTAGAGATGGTTTTGTGGCTGCATCAGTTCTTAGGGATTGGATATCTGGGAAAGATTTTAATTCTCCCTCACTGATGAAGCTTAGCTTGGCTGGGTAGGTTATTCTTGGTTGAAATTGTTTATCCTTTAGGACTTTGAAGATAGGGCTCCAAGCTCTCCTAGCCTGCAGGGTTTCTGCAGATAAATCTGCTGCTATTCTGATTGGTCTTCCATGGTGGGTGATCTGGCCTTTTTCTCTTGCTGCCTTTAGGATTTTTTCTTTTGTGCCTACTTTATTTAGGCGAATTATTATGTGTCTAGGAGTTGGTCTTCTCATTTGTTGTCTTGCGGGGGTTCTCTGAATCTCTTGTGTTTGAATTTTTGTATCACTGATTAGATAAGGGAAATTTTCTTGAATGATCTCGTGGAAAGTTTGTTTCAATGTGGTCTCTGTTTCTCTTTCTGCCTCAGGGAGTCCGATTATTCTTAGGTTAGGCCTCTTGAGGTAGTCACTCATCTCTTGAAGGTTTTGTTCTGTCTTTTTTAGCTTATTTTCTGTGTTTTTAAGAGTTTGGGTTATTTCTATATTTTGGTCCTCAAGCTCTGAGATTCTTTCTTCTGCTTGGGTAATTCTGCTTTCCATGCTTATCAATTTGTTATTTATTTCATTCACAGTATTCTTTATTACTGTTATCTCAGATATCAGCTCCTTCCTAGTTTCTTCTTGTGTGTCCTCAATTCTTTTTAGTCTTTCCATTATTGTTTTGATATCTACATTTGCATTTTGAGACCCTTCATTCTGGGGACTTTTCATTGTTTGTATTCCAAAGTCAATTTTCTCAGTGTCTGCTCTCCCAGGCGTCTGGGAGAGACCCATACTCTTCTTTTGGTTTTTCTTCATTTCTGTAGATTTTTCTCCCTTTACCCCTTTCCCTCCCCCTCTTCAATTCTGTTTTTGGGGAAGGTGGGGTTGCTTTTATTTCTCTTCTGCAATGACCTGTTCTTCCTTATGAGGGTCTTCTGGTTTTGTTCACTTTTCCCTCTGCTTTACAGTCTTTCTATTCAGCAGTTTGCAGTCTTGGTCCGTTCAGAGAATCTCACCAGTTCACCTATGCCATCGCCATCTTGCCCCGTCTCGATGAATATTCTATATTCCAACCATGTCTAACAGGGATTTATGAGGTGGGGAAAGGATCCGCTGGGGAGGGAGAGAAAATAAATGTGGACGTGTTTGTATTCAAATTAATCTCCAGAATAAATATTGTCATAAAATCTCTGGAATACAAATTTTCACTTTAGTACTTCACTGTGCAAAATATTTTCTGAGGCATGGAAGGACCACACTGGGACTATTAGAGGGACCTATGGGATTACCAGATCAGTGAGGGAGACCTTACCATGTTTCAATGTCTAGTAAGTTTATTTACAGGATACTCCTGTTTGGGCCATAAACCATAGTTGTATAACAAAATAGCTTAAATTTTGAGGAAAAGTATTTTTGAAGTTATAAATGATCAAATGCTGCAGTGTTAGCTCATAAGACCAGATAGTGTGGTCACAAGTGAAAGGAAAATAATCCAGAAAGTTTCCCTCTTTTCCCTGAGCTGTCATTAATTGTTTGATTGTCCCCAGCAGTATTGTAAGCCTGCCTTTTCCCTGGGGCAGCCTGCCACTTTTTGTGAGGTGAGGACTAATTTAATTGGGGTTTATTTAATGGATTGATAGGGTTGAGGGACAAGGGTTTGCCACAGGGAATAAATTGATGACTAATGTATTTTTGCCTCTAAGCCTAGAAGGAGAGAAAATGGAGGGAAAAGAATGATGAGTTAAGATTAGGGTGTAAATGAAAGTTTGTGGATCTCTGCAAATGATTCATTTCTGCTGGCTAGCATGTCTTTTAGACCTATATGTCTATAGAGACAGTGATGGAAAACTGTTTCTCTGACTGTGATTTTATACACACACAAGTGTATGTATTTCCCGCCTAAGGTTTTTGTACATCCCTAGTCCTTAAATAAATATGTAATCAAATAAGGAGAGAAATATCACAATATAGATTTGACATAATGGTTGGGAGTAGACCAGTGACCTTTTTGTTCCCCCCTCACCGAATGAATATTTAAAATACTAGTATCTGTTGAATCACTAAAAACAAAAAGAACTCACCATCCCCAGGTTGGAACTACCCATATCAAGCTGTACATTTTCTTGCAAAACTTTAGTCAACTAGCCTTTGTAGCAGTACCTGATCCATGGGCATCTGTTCAAATTCACTATGACAGTTGTTTTCATATCACACTGAGAATAAACAAGTAAAGATAGATTTTGACTGAAACAGGAGGCATGCTGGTAACATAGTCATTTCAAGGAATTTTGTTGGGACGAATTTTTTTTCAGATTGATAAGAAAAACAGGTTTTTAAAAATAGTAAATTAGGTATGTTTGCTTTGGTTCCCTTAGCTTTCAATGCAGGTGTTATAGGAGACAAATGTCCTACTTTCCTACAGAATCGTCCTTGGTGTCACTATTGGACAGCAAATTGTAGTGGATGGGTCTGGGATGTTTTAATTAGTCACCAAAGAAGGTTGGAAAATCTTTCATCAATGTTTCTTTACTTTCCTGTTTAGGATGACTCTAACCTAGGCTGGGTAAAGAATAATCAACTAGGTGACCCTCTAAGCCCACTTTCATTTTAGTGGTTCCATTTCCTACCTCTGCCAATACTTCTCCACTTCCTCCTCTCCACTAGAAATGAGGGAAATACAAAGCAAGTTAAGCAATTTGTAATCAAGTTCCCTAAAAAAAATGCACATATACTAAGAATATGAGCTCCAAATACATTACTTTAAATATTTAAAATGTAATCCCTTCCACTTTACTCCTGTTTGTCACTTAACCCTCAGTAGTAGGATAATTTGTTTTTGAAATTCAGACACACTTTATTTCTACATTCAGAGCATACATTCAAAAGCAAGATGGGTTTTGGTTTAATTCAAGTTTTAAAAACTTATCCTTCATCATATATTTTTATGTGGATGGATATGCAGAAGTAGATGTGTATTAATAATAAGTTATCTCAGTTAAGTTATATGTTAGTCAAGTAAGTTAGGCTAGGCTATGCTGCAGTAATGATCGACATCCAAATTTCAGTGGTTTGTTCCAACAAAAGTTTATTCTGTAAAGTTCATCTGTGAGTCCATGTTACATTCCAGAGTACTTATTTCCATACAGTGACTCAGTGATTCAGATTGCTTTGATCTGAACATTTTAGCCCATCCCTGAAATGGTACACATTCATTTCTCTTCATAGACCATTGGTCAGAACTCATTACCTTGCCCTGCCTAACTTTAAGGGAGCTGGCAGGAGCTGAGAAATACAGCTTTCCATGTTTGTAGAATAAAAGAAGAATTTGATACAGGTGCATAGTGGTGATATGTACAAGTTGTAGCAAATGGATCTGCTTAAGAAAATTTTGACTTCTTTTACAGTATTGAGCAAAAGGTTTGTACAAAAGGGGAACATAGGCTGAGTTATAAGTTTTTAAACTGAATTGAGTGAGTTGACTGAGGAGATGAGGCAGTACATTTGTTCAGACACTCATCAACAAACATATCCTTAGTACCCATGGTGTATAGTCTTAATTTTTGAAAAATGATTTACTGCAGAATTCTTTTAAGAGTCAGCAAACATTTTCTGTTAAGTGCCATATAGTACATATTTTCAGTTTTGCAGGCCATATAGTTTTTGTCACAGCTGTTTAACTTTGCCATTACAGTGTGAAAGCATCTATTGACAGTAAGTAAATGAATGGACATAGCTATGTTCTAATAAAACTTTATTTACAAAAACACAGTGGGCTGTAGTTTCTGACTTCTGCTTTAAATAGAGAGATTCCCTTATGAATAAGAAAGTTTTAAAGAGTGTTTTGCCAAGAACTGAACAAGGGCAAAGAAATGTAAAATCTAAGTCAGTGACAGTTCCTCAGAAACAAAGACAAAACTACCTAAAATGATAAGTCCACGGTAAAATGGAATTTAATTTATTACTTTTCATAAATGAATTACATTTTGTATCTAATTATACCTGAACCTGCCAGTCCATTTTTCTTGGTCACAAGGAATATAAACAAGTTCAAACTGGCTGATGTATTCTAAATTTATTGGTTCATGTTTCACAAAAGTTTAGAAATCATCTTCATGTGTAGTTTCATCAAAGTCTAATCCAATTTAATTATCAAACTTTTGATTCTGCCTTTTTGTTAGTATCAACTTTGTCTGCTGGCTGGTCAACATTAATTGGAGCTACTTGCTTTAATATTCACATATTGGAGAAAGAATAGATACCTGTTTTTTAGGTATAGGACAAAAGCACAGTGCTTTCTTTACTTTATCTACCCTTAATCCGATCAATGTGGCAAGGTAACAAGAGTACTCTAATTGGCTCATGCCAACCTGGGTGCATTACTGGAGCTAAGAATGAATTCAAGCCCACTTAGCTGAAAGACTGAATAAATGTTGATAAGCAACCACATTGCCTTCCACACTGAGCCCTTTTATTCCTTTCCACTTCATCCCGTTGCAAATTGTTGTAGCATGTATGTACAGAGAAGTGGGAGGGCCATAGGAAAATTGTTCTTAGTAAGAACCTCATCCCAGAGACCTTTAAATGTAGTTGCCATGTTGTAGCTTTTGCTGAAAGTCATTTAGACATTGCACCGTGTCCCTGAGTTGCCTCAGGGAAGATCAGATTTCTTGCTGAAAGGGTCGGTGTTCACAGAAGTCATTGGATATTTCATTGTGATTCTTGCAGATAGCCAAACTTTATATAATTAATGTATGCAAGAACTGTGGAGAATAAATTTATTGTCAGGGGAATAAACAGAGAAGGGTAAGTTGATATCCAGGGCGTCCTGTGTTATATCAAAGATCTCAATATGAGCGCATTCTATCAGTATTTTATCCCTACATTCCAGAATGATATGCTCATTTTGGGGTTCTGTAACTCCAAAAATGCATAAAAAATGATGATTGTCCAGAGAAAATTATCATGAACCCATCTGCCACAAAATCCAGAATTACAGGCAAATCTACATTGCTGGGTTTTATTAATGTCAGTGATGTCGCGGCATCCCAACTTTCCCAGTGTAATTCAGAGAGATCCAAGATGGGCTAAAATATTGGAACTTTTCAGTTTCCATAAATAAATACCAAAGGAATATCATTAAAATCTATAGAATTATAAATGAAACAGAAGATATGTACAAACATTCATTAAATCCTAGTATATTAGGACTAATGTATACATATTTTAGTTCAAAACAATTTTAAGGCAAGAGAAAAGACATGTGCCTTCATAAAATGATAAAACAATTCATAGAAACTGTCAGTACCCCCAGAATTTGCTACTAGCTGAGCACATTCTTCCTCTAAACAAGTTTATATTAGTTCAGTGCTGATCCATCTATGGTAAACAATGAAGTGCAATGAAAGATGATTTGTATACATCCTTGAACTTTGAGTTTAGTGGTAGTGAGAACAGCTTTGCCACAGCCAGCACCATTCCCCTTTATGGTTCATGTAGCAAGACTTGTGTTTTCTTCTAAAAATCTGCTTTCTCTCGTTGCCACTCCTAATTGTGCCAAGGCTTCAAGCAGTTCAGTTTTAGAATACACTCACCCCAGGCCTGATGAACTGGGAAGAGCTTAAAAGAATGAATAGAAATATTGCTGAGTGGAATCCCTACACAAAGACAGGACCAAAGAACTGTGTAAATTTACATATACCCTTAAGACTCAACAACTCATTCCTAGTACAAGTTATTGACCATAATAATGCTGCAGTTATCAAAGTCTGGATTTTCACAGTTAAATTTGAAATTAAGTCACATATTTTGATAAGCACAATTGTGTGGAAATTGGGGAACGCTCTCATTCCTGATTGCTGTTTTGTTCTCTTTAATAATTATTCTTGGCTGAATCTCTATCAGTAACATTTCCTTGCCTTGCTCATAAGTGCCTTACTTAGTGCCCTGCCCGGCATTGGTCCCACCTATTCCTTATCCTGGTAAAAGAAGGTGATGGGTCAGAAAAAATTTTCTGTTAAAAGCCAAATAGTAAATACTTTAGGATTACAAGTTATATAGTCTCTATTGCAGTTATTCAACTCTGCTATTGTAACGTGAAAACAGCTATGGACAATATGTAAATGAATGAACCAGCTGTGTTTCAATAAAACTGTATTTATGAACACAGAAATTTGAATTTTATATCTTTTTTCCTATAAAATGTTCTTCTTTTTATTTTTTCCAGATTATTTTAAAAATTGGAAAAGACATTTTAAACGTAGGGCCATAGGAAAGCATGAGGTGGGCTAGGTTTGGCCTACAAGTGTAGCTTGCAGATTTCTAGTGTATAGTGAGGATATCTAGAGAGAGGAAGGATCCATGGTTTGGTTTTGCTTCATTCACTTCCTTTACCTGTAATGCTTTTATATTTTGAGTTAGTTTTGTGTTAGTTGTTTTCTCACTTAAGGTGATAATTGTGTCCTTGTGTTCAAAATATGTGAACCTTATCTTGAAAGAACTAGAGGAGGTGGTTTCTAACTTGTCTATCATATTGCTTTGCCACAGTATATGTTTAAAAACTATGTAGTAAAGCAGATGAAATATTTTCTCCATGCATTGTTTTATGGCAAAAGCCTACATGTAGTAGCACATGATATATGAGTCATCAGCAAAGAGTAAATCCTAAGTTTATATATACAGAACATGTACAGAAATCACTAAAATTTGACAAATGAGTAGATTGCATAGCAAGAAGCCTATTCTGATGATATTTGTTTCCAGAAACCTTATTACCTTTGATTATGAAAAATTAAGTGTAGTTTTAATGATAACAATAGTGAAGGAAAAAGTAAATAATAGAAAAGTCCTCAAGGATATAGACTCCCTCTTTACCATGCGATGGTAGGATGATAATTCCCTTTCTCTCAGGTTGCTATTCAGCCAATATGAACTGCAACAGACATTTCAGTTATTTACAGCTGGCATCCATTTTGATTGGGCCAGTATCCATTCTATTTGGTGTCCATGATCTACTTTCAAGGTTTAAATGTGTGCTAATCAAAATTACTAAAGTGACTCTTGAGATGCAGCATAAAAACAAAGCTGAAGTATGAAGTATTATCACTGATTATGGAAATAATAAAAAAGATTAACTATCAGAAGTGTGGAGGATAAAATACAAATATGGTTAATTTTCAGAAATATTGCACATAAATACAAACATCCTGTTACTAGCCCCTATAAATTCTGATAAAATCTAACATCTCACAATGAAGCAAGAAATTTCCACTTGCCAGGAAAAAAAACAAAGACTGTAACTGCCAGGTGTGGGGTTGCAATGTGATCAGATTGTGTAAGTTAGAAATGTGAATTTCAGTGGCCCTGTAGCAGAGGAGATTAGGTTTCAGATCTTTGTGAAGTGAAATTTTGGAATTACACACCTCTGAGAATAGCTGGTATCCTTGAATTTATAACCTTTAGTAAAAGGGTGAGCAATAACCAAATAATCACAAAAATCCTACCCACAGAGAAAGAGCAGGGAACTTTGGCTCTTTACCTGAGATTTAGATAGAAAAAATCTCCCACAAATATTTGTGACTATGGGCTGACAATTCATTTGTGTTTAGAGTTTAATTTTGCATGATCACCAAGCTTGGTAGCATAAAAATTGGTTCTGAGGTAGTGTTCACGTGAGATTCCTGGCAGAAGCAAAGTAAAAACAGCTCTTGAGGAACATACGATACAGTATACAAGGTATTCTTAAGGAAAAATTAGATCTTCAAAATACAAATTTACAATAAAATGTTACCAACACATGACTACACAGTATACCATGATGAAAGACAATAGCTAAAACAAACAACAGAATTATATCCCCAAGAATTAGAGGTAGGAGAATAAAGATACAGGAGAGAATTCCCACCTGGGCAGCTTGGGGAGACCTCGTCTCAACAATAAATTTTAAAAAATTAGCCGGGCATGGTAGCGTGCATCTGTAGTTCCAGCTACTTATAAGGCTGAGGCGGAAGGATCGCCGGAGCCCAGCAGGCGAGGTTGCGGTGGCCGGGAGCGGCCACTGCACTCCAGTCTGGGCGACAGAGTGAGACTCCAACTCACCAAAAAAAAAAAAAAAAAAAAAAAAAAAATATATATATATATATATATATATATATAATATTGGCTTTAAAAGGAGTCAAGATCCTAAGCATTGAACAAGAGACACAAAAACAAAAGATTTATAAAAGAAGAAGACATTTAAATGAAAAATTATCATTTGTGGACTAATCATTGGATAATATAGAGCTAGAGAGGATTAGTCAACTGATAAATGGACTCAATCACTCAGAATTCAGCAGAGAGGTGAAGGGATAGCAAAATTTGAGAGATTAGGAGACAGAATGAGATGATTCAACATATATCTAAAAAGGTTTGACAGAAAAACAATATTTAAAGAGATAAGGACTGATAATTCCTCAAAACTAATTTTAAAAATATGATGCAGATTTAAGGAACTCAGTAAGCACCAAACACGGTAAATAAAAAAAAGAAATCTGCATGTATAATGAAACTGGAGAACCCCAAAGAAAAATAGGAAATGTTAAAAGCCACCAAAAGAAAAGACAGATCATCTGTAAAGGAGCAGCAAATATACCAACTGTATACTTCACAAGAAAATAATTGAGGCCAAAATAGAGAAGTGTTAAGGAAAATAACAATCTAGAACTTCTATACCTGATAAACATTGTAAAAAAGTAAGAGCAAGATAAATGTAAATTTTACCAAAAATGGAGAGAATTTATTACTTACAGACACGGTAAAATAACTACTAAAAATATGTATGCTAGTAGAAAGAAAATTGAAACAAGAAAGAAGTAAGATGCATGAAACAATGATGAACAGTGAAATTGGTAAGTAGAGATAAGTCTAAATAAGTATTGACTATATAAAACAACATCATTAATGAATCAATTACAAGTTATAGGTTTGTTATGGTTTGTATTGTGTCCCCTCAAATTCACATGTTAAAGTCATAAGCCTCAGTACCTCTGAATGTGACCTTATATTTGGAAATAGTTTTGTTGCAGATGACATTAGTTGATATGAGGTCATCTCATCTTTAATGGGGTGGACCCCTTATCCAATGTGACATGTCCTTATAAAAAGGGAAAATTTGGACACAGGAAGAATGCCATGTGAAGATTGGAGATAAGCTGCCACATAAGTGCCACAGGAACTACAAGAACTAGGAGTAGGGCCTGGATACAGATCCTTCACTAAACCCTGCGAGAGAACGTAACTTTATTCTCTTGATTTTAGACTTCCAGTTTTCAGAACTGTAAGACAATAACTTTGTATTGTTTAAGCCACTCAGTTTGTGACGTGTTGTATGTCACCCCTAGCAAACTAATGTACTGTATAAAATATATTAAAACTCTTGAAAACCATAATATGAGTTACATTTCCTCTAAAGCTCTTATATTACATTCTAGGAGGAGGATTAGAGATATTGATCAACCTTAGACTTTAAGTCAAGTATGCATGTTAAAAATTGAGGCGTAATCAGCAAAATAATTTAAAGAGAATGTTTATATAAAAAAAAAGTAAAGGAGGACAAAAGAGAATTGTAAAATTTAACTCATTAGGAAGTAGAAAAGAAGAAGAAAGAAGGAAAGAAAAAGAAGAATAAATAGGACAAAATACAATGTTAAAAATGAATTCAAATATAAAATAAAGTTCAAAATGTAAAAGATATAAATTCATATGTTAAAAGCACAGAAGCCGGGCTCGGTGGCTCAGCCTGTAATCCCGCGCCTTTGGGAGGCTGAGGTGAGTGGATTGCCTGAGCCCGCGGGTTCGAGACCCGCCTGGGCAGCGAGACCTCATCTCTACAATAAATCAAAAAATCAGC
>NW_007257161.1:104228-175715 GCF_000164805.1 Carlito syrichta | reverse complement strand
ACCCATGCCTTCTGAAGTAAGTTAGACAAGGGGGATCTCATCAAATTAATACTCTTCTGCAAAACAAAAGAAACCATCAGAAGAGCAGGGATACACTCAACAGAATGGGAAAAACGATTCTCCACCTATAAATCTGTAAAAATGCATAACATCTAGGATCTACAAGAAAATCAAACACTCTGAAAAATCAGACAAACATTCCCTTAGATAAGTGTGCAATATGTGTGATTGAACACTTTTCATAAAAAGAGATACGGGTAGCCAGGAGACACATGAAAATTGCTCAGTCTCACTCATCATCAAAGAAATGCAAATGAAACCACTTTGAAATTCCACATACCCCCGTAAGACTGGCCATCATTAAGAAAGCAAACAATAACAGATGCAGGTGCCGGGCTCGGTGGCTCAGCCTGTAATCCCGCGCCTTTGGGAGGCTGAGGTGAGTGGATTGCCTGAGCCCGCGGGTTCGAGACCCGCCTGGGCAGCGAGACCTCATCTCTACAATAAATCAAAAAATCAGCCGGGCGTGGTGGCGCATGCCTGTAATTCCGGCTACTTGGAAGGCTGAGGCGGAAGGATCGCCGGAGCCCAGCAGGTCGAGGCTGCGGTGCCGGAAGCGGCCACTGCACTCCAGTCTGGGCGACCGAGTGAAACTCCAACTCAAAAAAAAAAAAAGCACAGAAACTAATCTTAAATTTTAAAAATTAACCATATACTATTGACAAGGGATAAATGTCAATATAACACAAAAGAGTTGAAAATGGATAAAATAAATGGATGAGAAACACGAACTAAAAGAAAGTTGACACTACAGTGGAGATACAATCACATTGATATTTGAAGATCTTCACATTTTCAGTAATCAATGAAGCAGTGAAGAAAAAACATTAGTACATATGTAGAACAGTCTTGGTCTAATAAGCATAAATAAAACTCTAGTCACAATAATTAGAGAAAATTCTTTTTCTTTTGAATTATACAATAATAATTTCTAAAAATTGACTATGTACTAAGTTAAAAATCTCAAAAAAATACCCCAAAGTCTATATAAAAACCACTTTTTCTGACCTCAATGAAATAAAGGTGTAAATCAGTATTAAAATAGTAAAAACTTTTGAATTTAAAAATTAATTGGTTAAGAAAGAATTATTTGGGAAATTAGAAAATATTTAGAGTTGAACAATGATGACACTACATAGCAAAACTTAAGGGATGCTCCTAAAGCCACATTTAGAGAGAAATTTCCAGCCTCAAATATTTGAATATGTAAGAAGAGAAGGAAAAATTTGTGCCCACTTAAATAGTTAGAAAAGAATAACAGTTTACCACAAATAATGAAGGAATTAAAGTTAGAAGTATACATGAATGAAGCAGAAAACAAATAATAGAGAAGATGAACAAAACTGACATCTGGCCTTTGAAAATATTAGTAGACAAGACTAACAAAATAAACCTTTTATAACATTGATTTTACAAAGATAATGGACAAATCATCAGTATGAGGAATGAAAAAGGAGATACTACTGTAGATATACTGGAGTTTAAAAACAGAATAATAATAATTTGATAATTTTATGGACACTTTCATGCAAAAATAACATATATTAAAACTGTTTCAAAGAGAAATAAGTGAACTGAATAAATCTATAACCATTAAATAAATTGTATCAATAGTTTAGAATCTACATGCAAAAAAGTACCAGCAGGTCTAGAGAATTTCATAAATCAGTTTATCAAATTTTCAAAACAGAAAATCTCTGTTTTATATAAATTCTTTCAAAGAATTAAAGAAAAAACTCCTCAATTAATTTTTAGAGTCTAATTTTTGGAGTCTAATATAATCTTGTCACCCAAAACAGATAGATATACTTTGAGAAACATAAATTACAGGATTATCTCACTTATATATGTGACAACTAAAAGTCATAAGCATAATATCAGCAGACAAAATATGTTAACGAATTTCATTAGTGAAATACCACCTCTTGTCAATCTGGATTTATACTAGAAATATTTAAGATTGGTTTAACTTTAAATAAAGTTATTTAGTGTTTTTGACCACCGTAGAGATGAAAAGTCATACAAACATCTCAACAGATTCAGAAAAATATTTAATATAATGCATGATTTTTAAAAATCCTAGCAAACTAAGAATACAATAAAAACTTTTAAAATTTCATAAATACTGTTGACCAAAAACCATTTGAAACAAAGTAATGTTGCCCACTGTCATTAACTACACAACAGGCAATAAAAGAAAAAGAAAACGAAAAATAGCACTTGCAAGTATTAGAAAGAAAACAAACCAAAACCTATTCTCAGAGAATGATTGTCTTTATATAAACTTAAAAATAATCTTTAGGCAAACTGTTAGCACTAAAAAGAATTCAGCAAAATTTCTGGATAAAAGATTAAAAATACAATGTTATAAAACTTTTAGAAAAACATAGAGAAATTTATTTTCATGACATGGGGTTAGGAAAAGAGTTCTTCATAAACTCTTATGTTATATGAAGTTATATAAACTTCTACTCTGGGAAGGACACTGTGAAGAGAGTGAAAGGAGAAGCCACAGACTGAAAGAAATATTTGCAAATCACATATCTGCAAATCACATATCAGAATATATTAAAAAGTCTTAAAGTTCAGCAATAAGGAAACCAGCAACTTAATTTTAAAAATGAGCCAAATATTTGAACAAACGCTTTACCAAAGTGAATTTACAATTGGCAAATAAGTATAGTACATGAAAAGATGCTCAACATTATTAGCCAATAGGGAAATACAAATTAAAGCTATGATGAGATGCCACTACACACCTCTCAGAATGGTGCAAATGAGAATTTTAAAAATATAAGATCAGTGCTAGTAAGAATTCAGAGCAATTGAAATTTGCATACATTGTCAGTGGGAATGTAAAATGGTACAGCTACTCTGGAAAACACTTTGGCAATTTATTATAAAACTAAACCTACTATTCCCATACAACCCAGCAATTGTGCTTTTGAGCATTTATCCGAAATAAATCAAAACAATATTATACACAAATCTGTACATGGAGTGGGGAGGTGAAAAAACATCAATAAGGTTACCTGATCTCAAACCAGGCAAAGGGAAGCCCAAATGTTGCCTGTATGATGTCCAATTATATCCTTAATCCTGAATTGTACCTGACATCTTTAAAATAAAACAAAAAACGTGTACATGAATGTGCATAGAAGTTTTGTTTCTAATAACCTCAAATTGGATGTAATTCAATTTTCATCAACAGACGAATTGGTAAAGCATATTGTGGTATATCCACATAATGAGATACTACTTAGCAATAAGAAAAAAATGAACTTTTAACTCAACCATCAATTTGGATGAAGCACACAGTATGCTAAATGACAGAAGCCAGTCTCAAAAAGTTACATACTTTATGATTTCACTTACGTTTCCTTCTCAAAAAGACAAAACTGCAGTGACAGGGTGATTGCTAGGGTTTAGGAGTCGAGAGAGAGTGATTACAATAGGATTGCATGACGTACTGTTTTGGGTTGATGGAACTGTTCTGTATCCTGATTGTGATGTTGGTTGCATAAGTTTATACATGTATTAAAATGTATAGAACTATACACTAAAAAAGTCAATTTCACTGTATGTTAATTCAGAAATAGAATTTAAAAAATTAAAAATTACTTTATAAAAGATAGATATGTATAGTATCAGAAAGATGATCATATATCCCAGTTTGCTCCAAATAGGCTCAGTTAATGCTTTTGTCCTGGTGTAATTATTAATAGTGTCACTCCCAAAATGTCTGGCTTGAATGGCAAATTATATGCTCACCCTAAATATGGAACCATTCGTTTTCCTTTTAAGATATGCAAAGCAAAATTAAAGACTATATTGCTTTTGTTTACCATTCATATACAGAAGCACAGATCCTGCAGGATATACTCACTTTTCTTTAGGGAGAGGGGAAAAAGAAAGAAATGGGAGCTTCAACTGAAGTGAAGAGGATGAAATTTAAAATAAAATAAAAAATAAATATAAGGTCTCTCAATGGAAAGAAAAGAAGAAAGTGGTTTTTGGTTAATAGCTTATGTCTGTGTTAGAACTTGATCAGTTCTTAAAGCAAATGGGTGACTGGAAATGGTGGTGGTTCTCTCAGAAAAGTGAAAAGTGAAATGGTATGTGCTCTGACTGTTCTTACTGAAACTATCTCATCATTTTTCCAACACCTATGAATGGCACTTGCTATAGAAGTCTGTGCTTGGCAATTATATGAACAATAGTCATCATGAGAAAGGGAACCACTATATTACCCTAATGCAGAGAGAGAAATTACAGACACAGTAGCTACACAAAGACTAGAATATATTATTGTCGCCCACTGCTTTAATGGGAAAAAGAGCATATCATTAGCGTCAAGTACATCCCAGAGTAGGTTCTCTTTAGAAGAATGACTCAGTGCAATAATGTGACTTGCTGGTTGCGTTTGACTGGAAGAAGACAGAGAGTTTGATGAAATGAAATTATTATATGATAACTTTAGGGACTCGATTTATTCTAAAATGCATTTGCAGAACTCCTTAAAGACAGATTTTTTTTTCTCAGAACTAAAATCTGCTTTGGAACTTCCCACTGCAGTCAGTGCAATGCAAGGGAGGCATTTTACCTTACGAGTATGTCGAAAAACCTTCCTAGACCATCCTTCCATCCTACACAACCTCCTTTGAAAAAAGTGAAACAGTCTCATTTGGCTATCACAATGATCTCTTGTTGTTTCTTTTATTTGGTCCTCTTTTTCTAAAACTACCTCTACTGAGATATAATTCAGTTACCATGCAATTCACCCATTTGAAGTATGCAGTTCAATGGTTTTTAGCATATTCGCATATACAACCATCACCAGAGTTGATTTTATAACATTCTTATCACCTTAAAAAGAAACCTTGTACCCATTAACTATCACTCCCATCTTCTCATCCCCCACCTCACCCCACCCCCAAGCAATCATTAATCTACTTTTTGTTTCTGTAGCTTTCCCTAATTCTTTGCTTTCATATGGAATGAGATCATACAATGTGAGTCTATTGTGAATGACTTCTTTCACCTAGTATAATGTTTTAAAAGTTCACATTGTAGCATGTATTAGTACTTCACTCCTTTTTCTGACTGAATATATTGTAAAGTGAGTATGCTACATTTATTTATCCATTTGTCTCGATGAAAATTTGAGTTGTTTCTATCTTTTGGAAATGAATAAGGCTGCTATAAACATTTATGTTTGAGTTTTTGTGTGAACGTATTTTTTTCAATTTTTTGTATATATACCTATGAATAGAATTACTGGGTAACATGATAACTCCATGTGTAATCTCTTAAGGAACTGCCAGACTATTTTCCATAGTACCTGCACCATTTTACATTCTCATCACCAATTTTTAAGGGTTCCAATTTCTCCACATTCTCATTAATATTGTTATTTGACATTTTTGTTATAGCCATCCTAATGGGTGTGGAGTAGTATCTCATTGTGGTTTGCTTTGCATTTCCATGAGGACTAATGATGTTGAGCATCTTCCTATTGGCCATTTGTATGTATGTATATATTTATTTTTAGAGAAATGTCTACTCAGATTTTCCCCCCATTTTTATTAAAGATTATTTGTCTTTTTACTTTTGAAATATAAGTGTTCTTCATATATTTTAGATGCAAGTCTTTCCTCAGATATATGATTTGCAAAAATATTTTCATATCCTATGAGATATCTTTTCGATGTATTGCTGATGGTTTTTAAAGTATAAACATTTTTACTCTTTGATTAAATTCAATTTATTTTCCTTTAATTATTCAAGCTTTTAGTGTCATAGCTAAGAATCCTTGTCAAATACAAAGTCATGAAGATTTTCTCCCTAGGTTATCTTCCAAGAGTTTTATAGTTTTTGTACTCACTTTTAAGTTTTGATCCATTTTGAGGTGTTTTTTTTTGGTATACATTGTTAGGTACACATCCAAATGAATTTTTTTGTTGCATGTAGATATCCAGTTGTCACAGCACTATTTATTGAAAAGACTCTTTTTTATCTTTTGAATGATCTTGGCACCCTAGTTAAAAGTCAGCTGACCATATATGCATGGATAAGTTTATAGACTCTAGATTCTAGTCCCACGATCTATATGTCTATCCTTGTGCCTGCACTACACTGAGGAAAAGAATAGTAACACACTTGAAACAACAGCAAACAGTGGAAAATATTATTACTATACATCTGTAGTCATAATCATAAGTGTTGAAGTTCAGAGGAGATTAGTGAAGGTTGATCTAGTCAAGAATGACTCCATGGACCAGAAAGGTTTGGATTGGGCTTTGCAGGGTTTAGGCTAGTGTAGGAGAGGAGTTAAATCATTCCACCTAAAGAAAACAACATGTATGGAAGAAAGAAAGAACTCAGTAAAGAGTTCAGTAAGGGTACAGTATACAAGATCAATATGTAAAAATTAATTGTATTTCTATATAAAAGCAATTAACAATTTGAAAAGAAATTTAAGAAAATAATTTTGTCAGTAGCATCAAAAGTAATAAAATACTTAACAAATTTAACAAAAGAAGTATAAAACATACAACAAAACTATAAAACATCATTGAAAGAAACTGAAAAAGATCTTAATAAATGGGAAAACATCGCACTTTCATGGATTGGAAGGCATAACATTGTTAAGTGGGCACTACTCCCCAAACTGATATATAAAGCGTAATCCGTATCAGAATACCTGCCTGCTTCTTTGCATAAATTGACAAGTCTGTTCTAAAATTTATATACAATTATAAGAGACCTAGAACAGCCAAGAACATACTAGAAAGAATAAAATAGGAGAAAAAAGACTTCCAAATTTCGAAACATACTACAAAATATTGACAGGTTAAAAAAAAAAAAAAGAATCCTGTACTTCATTACCCTCATTTAATCTTTCCTGTCTTCTCAGTAAGTGTATAGTACACATCTTACTGCTAACATGGCTTGTGGTCAGTTTTTACATATTCTGACTTTGGTGACTGAAGTGACAATTTTGTCAAAAGCACAAGAACTGCCACTTTTACATGCCTCTGATTGTAAATGTGATTAAATTGGTAGTCACTGGGTGGATGTTGTTCAGGACAGAACTCTGTATAACTGGTAACTGTGGCATTTTTCTGACACTGTTTTCATTGTGTCAAATTCTCATCTTCGACATTGTCAGTGATTTGTGCCCTCTGCATTAAATCAAACTTCTTAGCCTGGTATTCAAAACACTCTATATTGTGTCCTACCCTATCTATCAAAACTCACAAACCACTGATTTCCATCACATACCATTTACTGCAGTCAGGCTGGATTTCTCAGTGTCCTAGAAGTACATTGAGTTCTTTCTTCCATATATGTTGTTTTCTTTAGGTGGAATGATTTAACTCCTCGCCTACATTAGCCTAAACCCTGCAAGGCCCAATCCACACCTTTCTGGTCCATGGAGTCATTCTTGACTAGATCAACCTTCACTAATCTCCTCTGAACTTTAACACTTATGATTATGACTACAGATTTATAGTAATAATATTTTCCACCATTTGCTGTTGTTTCAAGTGTGTTACTATTCTTTTCCTCAATAGTATAGACTATTGACAGGGCAATGCATGTCTTATAACTCATTTCTGCTCCTTGTAGCACATGGCAGATGTTCAGTAACCATTTTTGACTGACTAGAATGCCCATTCCAAATTTCATTTCACTGTTTTAAACAACCAGAAACTTATTCACTCAAATTGTCAGCTACTCTCAGAACTTTTCATTCCTGTGATTTTCACTCTTCAGTTAATCATCAAGTATGTTTTAGAGATATGAGGCCCAAACAGAATATCTACTACAAAGCCAATTTCCTGTTCTAGGACTCTGAGTGTCCTGGTGTTGTTCTTTATTTTATAAGAATACCACAACACCAAAAAGCAAAAGTGATTTCTTAAATCAATTAAAAAATAGCCATTTGTCCTTCAAGACAGTTTATCCTCTGCTCAAGAATAGACAAGAAACTTCAGAATCTGACCAAATTTTTGCCAAGGACCTAAAGCTTCATGGGAGGATGATATAATAATCATGTCTGTGGTTGTCATTGTAATGTTAGCAATTTTGGCCTGAAATTATGTTATTACAGACATAGAACATGAATTTTGCAGCAAGCCAAAACCAGTGAATGGTGATCAGTGATGAAAACTTTAAATTTAGTCAATATTTACTTCATTCAGAACCATTTCATTTACTTCCCATTTGTACATAAGCCAATCTCTAGTCATTCAAACCAGCTCAAGGCCATGTAAAGCCAAAGGAAGTATCTTGATCTGTTTTGAATGGGTAGTGTGGATCCACAGGGGAAAACAAAAAGCACTCTTGCATTCTAGCAAAAGAGCATTCTGATGACAATGAGAAGACACTGGTGTAAGCAATATGTATATACGGGATTTATTTGAGATGTAGCACAATATATTGTGAATTGGAATGCAGACTTTGTAGCAGACTCAATGACTATTGATTTTGATACTGCTGAAATAAGAAGTTATTCAGGCATATAGTTTCTGTCTAGTACAATTCACAGCCCAATTGATTAGCTTCCAATAAATCTGAAAAAAGGAGGAAGGCAAACTCTGCTTTAAATAACCAGAATCATTATGGCTTATTAAGATATTCTGGCATGAGGATTGAATCCGTCTTAGCATTTCTTCCAGTATAGGAAAGTGGGCCATCTGAGGGTTAGAATCATGTTAGAAGGGGTGAGTACATGGCAGTTTTACTGTACATATTACTCTGCTGGTAATACCTGGCAGAGAGTGGACATTCAAGACCTGTTGGTAACTGCCTTTCAGCCAGTGAAATGACTATCAGCATTCACAGGTAAGGGTGAAAGGTTTCCTTTTATTCCTGGACACCAGGCAGAGTCTGTGTGTTCATTTTTTTGACTCACTCTCTTTCTTGTTCTTCTTGCCAGCCTTGTTTTTGCTCTTATATAGCTATTATTGCTCATGTTGTTCTCCTTTTCCACTCAAAATATTCTCTCACATCCTAAAAATCTAAGTTTTGCTCATTCTTCAATGCTCAGCACAAGTCTGACTTCCCCACAAAGCACTGTTTGATTATTTCTGTGCACATTGAGATCTGCTTGTTAGGATCCTCTAGTTTGCTTTAGCAGTAAATTATCAGTCAACATTCAGTTATTGTATTTTTTCCTTAACTTATTCAAATTGAATTTAAGTTGAATATTGAAACTCATGTATTTGTCTAATGCTTCTACCTTGTCTAGCACCACCATAGATAGTTACCCAGCTACACTATACACACACATCACATTTGCTTCAGAATAGGGTCACTGTAGAATTTTTTGTTCAAACCTGGGTAATTTTGAGAGTAAAAGAGGGTGATTAATAATTATGCTGGATTGCCTTTGAAATGCTTCCAAAAATAGGATGGGTGGATAAATGGATAGAGAGAGAATAGATGAAGAGATGTGTGATAAAGCAAGTGCAGAAACATGCTAATGGCAGATTTTAGGTGGTGGTCCCTGGTAAAATCACTTCAACTTTTGTGTATGTTTGAAAGATTTTATGAGGCAATACTGAAAAAATATACTGAGACCACAGATAAACTGCGATGTATGGTCAACTTTAGCTCAGAGCTGCAGCAGTGTTGATCTCAGAAAGAAAAGCATGAATAGGTAGAGGGAGAAAAAATGAGTGAATAGGAAGCAATGTAGCTAAGTGGGTGAGCATGGGATTAACTAATACTAGGGAGGACTCTGCCAAAAACCAGATTTATCTTTTGGAGGGTTGGCCCCTTATAGTACACTCAGAATTTGTTCCTCTGGGTCAAACGGCCAGCCAAAGTTCTTATCTGGAAGTTTTGAGAAGGTTGTGTCATAACTTGCAGAAGAAATAGCTTGAATGTGGCAAGCAGGTGACTAGTTCTTCTACCATTCTACCATGGCATCACAACTGTCCACACCAAGCTGAATGTTCAGTTTTGGACTAAAAAAATGACATGAATCCCATGCCCCACCCTCCTTAGTCACCTAGTCTCACTCCAAGCCACTGTTTTTTGTTTCCCTGAATGAAAAGATGTCCTCAGAGGGAAACGTTTTGCCAATGTGGAAGAGGTGAAACAATAAACAATAGAAGTGTTCAAAGACATCAAAATTGATGAGTTCAAAAACTGTTTCGAGCAGTGGAAAAAGTGTCTTGATAGATGTATTGCATCAAATGGATAGTACTTTGAAGGTGACTGAAGTTTAAATATGTAAGAAAAAATACACAATTTTTATAAATTCTGGGTGTTTTTAGGTCCCCCTGATGGATGAATTTAAGACCTAGAATTAAGAATCTGGTTTAACATCAAGAGTGAAAGTTGCATTCTTCTAATGCTGAGAATGATGTAGTTAGCTTGATTAGGAGCTTCTGGTTATTACATTTAAGATGAATTTTAAGAGGGAGAAATAATACAACAGGGAGGAGAACTAGTGAGGAAGAATCATTATATGAGCCTTCAATTTTGCATTTATGTAGCACCAGGCATCTGTGAAGCATGTCTCCAGGTGCTGAAGACCAGCTCCAGCCGGGTTCAGGGTAGCCCAAAGGTGGAGATGGAATCAGCGATTGGGAGTACGAAGAAAGAGAGAGAGAGAGAGAGAGAGAGAGAGAGAAAGAGACTGGACTCCAGTCTAGTGAAGAAGCGATGTGTGTTATTGGGAATTACAATGGGTCTTTATACACAAAGTCAGATGTGGGAGGGGTGTCCCCCACCCACCAGAAACCTTAATCCATGAAAACTTAATCAATGATTGCCTTTAAACCCTTTTCATATGATAATCTTAAAATCACATAACAAAGGATAACCTAATCTGTGACTGACATATTCTATAAACCTTTCTCATCCTAAGTTGATTGATTTATGCCAAGTTAAACAATTCTATAGAAGCTTAAGTATTTACTTTACAAACGAAAGTGGCCCATCCCAGAATGTTGAATGTGGCCCAGTCCAAAGTTCACAGTGGGCTACCTGCAAGTAACCCAGCCACATTCTTTCAACAAAATGACTGTCTTCTAAAACTATATTCTACAATTTACACCTTCAATAAATCCTAAGATCATGACCCAGAAGCCTGTGACCAATACTAAGGCTCTTAGATGTGACACAAGTTTGAATTATAAGTTGTGTGAAAGCCAAAACTGCAGTTTGCGGAAGAATGGGAGCAATGAGCTTCTAAAGTTAGCTTGTGTTCGTCCCAGTCTCAGAGTTTTTATGTTTTGAGCTCACAGGAGCTTAATCTGGTTAGTGCTGAGTAGAAAGGGGAAGGAAGTGGGGTCAATAGCTCCCGAACACATCCTAGTGGTCTCGGGGTCAACAGCCCTTCCTGATCCCTAACGCTCAGTGGGCCTCTGTGGCCGGCTCCCAACATCCAGGAAGCAGGATTTTGGCTTGTTGATTTTAGTAGCAGCAGTTGGCATTTCAGGTTGTAAGCATAGAAACATTCATTGAAAATCCCCAAGAAATCTTGGCTCTCTTTTTTGTTACATTGCTTTACATGGCAGATGTGTTTCTGAAAGGAAATGTGAATGTTAATTATTTTTAAAAACCAGACAGGGTTTTCTGAAGAACTAACCCAGTGGTTCTCAAATTTGGTTTCACATTGTAATCACCTAGGTAATTTTATGAAATACTGGTGTCTGGAGCCCACCTCCATAGGTTTGCATATGATTGGGTATTTGGTGTGGCCTGGGCATTAGGATTTTAAAAATTTTCCCAAGTGATTTTAAAGTTTTAGAACCACTGATATTACTCTTAAAGATGCTGACATCTTCAATTTGAAGGCGCTCTTGACCATATGGATAACTTCCCAGTGAGGTTGAAACTTTTTTGGGGAGGAAAAGATTGAGTCCCTGTTTCTGGGAAAGAAACCTACTAAGAAATATAATTGTGTGTATGGGTCAAAATTTAAACTACAACACCTCTTCTACCAATGTACATGTCTTTTGTCCTACCTCCTACAATCTGTAAATAGTAAACAGTGATTAAATTTAATAATCATTTTATTATGCTAATATACCCCTAATTTTTCCACTTTGTATACCACAGTACCAAAACAATGTATACACATTTTAAGAGATGTTGGCTGTAATCAGAAGTGTCTCTTTTAATTGCAGAAGTCAAATGTGATTTGTATTTCTCTTACTGAGTATTACAATTTTAATACAATTTTTTTTCCTGTCTTAAACTATGTATACTTTTTTTGGCATCCTCTGTATTGGATATTTCTGTTGGATTTTCTCAGATTGAGTTCCACCCATTGTTTTAGAGCATTATATATCTAATTAGGTCATGTAATGCAATACATCTGTCTCCTGTCATTACTAATAGTGAAATATTCCTAGATGGGATGGTGAGGAGTATTGTATTGTCCTGTTTCACCTGTTTGATGGAGGTGTCTAAGGAAGTGGGTAAAAGTAGTATTTTACTAGAAACCATCAGCAGGAAGGAGATAGTAAACAGTCTGTTTAGGGCACCTATATTTTTCTCCTCTCTCGATCAATAGGAGCAGTCACTACTTACATTATCTATTGCTTATCTATAATTGCCTGCAATGGTGACATAAACATTCCTTTTGCAGAGTCCTGGTCTAAGGGACCTGTGATTTGAGTAGTTTGGTCACTTGTCAGGTAGGGATGTCATTGGGCAGACAATGTGTTTCATTTGCTGGCCAGGATCTGGGCACAACAGTTTCAAAAATCATTCCTTATTTCACATTATATATCAAATGGAGTTGTATTATGATGATGATTTTTCAGTTTTTTTGAGAACTTGGTTATTAAAACACAAAGTTGTCCATTAGTGTCCATATTACATTATCTTTAATATGCTCAGTAATGTGTTAGATTTACTTCCTCTAAGTACATTTTCAAACTAATAACCTGAGCTTAATGGAATTGGGGTTTATATTTGAGAAAATAAAGACTTTGATATTATGAAAACCCATTTATTCTGTCTACTTTTCTTTTTTTACAGCTTGGTTTAGAGTTACTGCTCTAAACCTAGTCCAATACTTATCAGAAAAACTTAGCTCTACTTTTAACTGGCATTGGTTTTATTCAATCAAACTATAATAATTTGATTTTTATGTACAATATTCAATCATGCTTTACCATATGGTGAGCATCATTTATACATAAAAGCTACTTGCTGTTCTACCTTTGGAAATCGTTAGAGAATCTCAGTAAGGGTTTTCTAGCCATCTGCTTCTCTTTCAAACCTTGTGTTAATGTAGACATCTGCAGTGGTGACTCTAGGGTTATTAAACTGCAGTGTCCAGTTAAATGCCCTTGTGTATAACTCTCTAGAACTTAGGCTTGTAAGAAGAGATTACTTCTATTGCTTTTATACCAATGTGTCTTTCTTTTTTTTTTTAAGTGGACTTTTCAGTTTTATTGCATGGAAAGGGTATTTAAGTGGACTTTCCAGTTTTTGCATGGAAAGCTCACATGCATCTATCTTTCCAGGTGGATACTTCCCTTTTCTTAAATAAGACCCAAACTTACCAAACAAAGTACTTGTAGTTCAATTTATCACATTAAAGTCATCTTCACATTGTTGAAAATAGTTCTCCTTATGTCTTTAAATTGGTGTTTCCCTTGTGCATTTAAAAATCTGTTTATAAGCTGGTCTCGGTGGCTCAGCCTGTAATCCTGCGCCTTTGGGAGGCTGAGGTGAGTGGATTGCCTGAGCCCGCAGGTTCGAGACCCGCCTGGGCAGCGAGACCTCATCTCTACAATAAATAAAAAAATCAGCCGGGCGTGGTAGCACATGTCTGTAATTCCGGCTACTTGGAATGCTGAGGCGGAAGGATCGCCGGCGCCCAGCAGGTCGAGGCTGCGGTGGCCGGAAGCGGCCACTGCACTCCAGTCTGGGTGACAGAGTGAGACTCCAACTCAAAAAAAAAAAATCTGTTTATAAATCTGTAATTGATAGAAAATGGAGTGAGAAATATAGGCTCAAGTTCTATAAACTACTGCCAACCAAAGTCCAGAAGTGGAAATACATCATCTCTAATGCTGCAATATGCATCAATGGAGAAATGATTCAATTTACACAAATTCAGTTTAGACTCAAAATTTTGGGGAGACGTTTATCGTCCAGGGTGACAAATATTTGTATTTGGATTAATGGTCTCATAATTTTTAAACAAAAGACTACATACTTTAGCTTTCTAACAATCTATTTTATTTAAAGGAAAATGTGTAGTGAGATATGAAGTAGATCTATTATCTCTAGCCTCTACATTCATTTGTAATGATATCTATCCACTTTTATTTGTAATATTCATAAACTTTTCACATTTTGGTGGCAATAAACTTAAACAAGATGTCAAGCAGGGAGTAAAGAAATAAAATTGAGAATTTTTTTTTGTTTTTGTTGTTTCAGCACTGGAGGAACAGTAAAATTGCTTAACATCCATGAAATGGTGGCTAAATTATTCAGTTATGAAAGTAACTTTCAAGTACTGTCGTTAGGAACATCATTTTTGACATTCAGTGCACGCGAAAAAAATCACTTTTTTTTTTTGGGAGTTGGAATCTCACTCCGTCACCCAGACTGGAGTGCAGTGGCACGCTCCCGGCCACTGCAGCCTCGACCTGCTGGGCTCCGGCAATCCTTCAGCCTCAGCCTTCCAAGTAGCTGGAACTACAGGCGCACGCTACCACACCCGGCTAATTTTTTGTAGAGATGAGGACTCACCAAGTTGCCCAGGCGGGTCTCAAACTTGTGGGCTCAGGCAATCCACTCGCCTCAGTCTCCCAAAGCACTGGGATTACAGGCTGAGCCACCAAACCCGGCCTAAAAAATCACTATTATATAATTAAATAATATGGCAGATAAATAGTGAGATTCCTGTAAACCTGTGATTCACGGCACTTTCACAGCTATTTTGATGTACTAAGTCAATTGGTAAGAAACAGTAAGAGGTAATTTTCTCATTTTGTGTGGAGTTTTTCCATTCTATCTCTAAATACAGATCTCTGAACTAAATTATACGCACAGGGCGATATTCATGGTGGATGGGGAGACAAAGCAATTTAGTGACAGTTTTGTGTGATTAAAAGCTGAAGCAAAATTCCTGAGCCTGATAACCACAAAATCTGTTTATTGCCAGCATAATCTTGGCAGTGACGAATTATGTTCATATTATTCAATGGGACAAAAGAAGGGTCAACTATTTTTTCAAAAACATTTTTTTTTTTGCTTTATAAGCATTTGGAGGCGCTTACTGCTGTTTCCTCCGGGCTTTCACTGACCTTACATGTGGGGCATATTCTGAAGTAGTAACTGTGGGAGGTTTTAGATGCCTGAAGGAAAGAAAGGGCAAAGTATCTTAAACAATCTTTTCATTTCACTAAAGGTTGATTGTGTTTTTACACATACAACTTGATTGTGTTTCCTTAGTCAATTGTAAATGCCTCAAGGGTAAGAATCCCAGTCTTTGTTTTATTTGGAATTTCTCAGTAATATTGGGCTAGCTCATAGTAGGCACTCAGTAAATGTTTGTTTAATAACATTGAGAAGATGTATAACATAGTGTCTGTACAGTGTCAAGTCCATAGTCAGAAAGTACTCACAGTTGATTTTTTAAAAAATAGTATACCAAGTCGTTCAGTGCTTTGAGGTTTTAGTTGAATATAAACATTCCAAAAGCATGTATTCAGGTTAAGCGTTCATCACTTCAAAATGTGCAGCTGACATTTTGACCCCAAACTGTTGATACTTAACTGTTTTTCACTCCCATGGAAGATCTTTGACCCATGGTGATAGAGCCTTTCCAGAAGGAGGGGAAAACTCTTTTTGATATGGCTGCAGAATCTGGCAGGAGGATTCACTTTTAGATTTCAAAGACCAGTAGGGAATGTCGAAGTAGCAGTAGAATTTCAAAAAAATAGTGACTTTGGTTTAACACATTTTAATGCCAATTCTAGTGTCTCTTCTGAATACAGCTGATCTGCTTGGAATATATCCGTTTAAATGATGCCTATTATTCTGCTTATAATTTTTGTAGAACTATATACAAGCAATTTTCTGCTTAGAATTCTACTTGAGACCACCTCAAAAGGTTGAGCAGTAACTGGCATGGTTCATTAAAGGATTTAATTGACCTTGAAATGCAATGAGTTATGTGTGTGTGTGTGTGTGTGTGTGTGTGTGTGTGTGTGTGTGTGTGTGTATTTACTCTCATTTTGTGGTGCATGTTTACTCTGGGTGCCTCTTTTCAGTGTTCTTAAATATACAGTAATATATTTTTCAAAGTTATTATTGCTCTTATGTTCCCTCTTTGAGGCCACTTGTTTGCTTCAGACTGTTTTTCTACCTCTTCTGATTTTGGTTTCAAAATCTATTTTTGCATTTTTATTATTCCCCTACAAAGGTAATTGAAATTGGTTTGGAGAGCCTTTTAAAGAACACTTTTCAAGCTTAGGGTTTACCTCCCTCTGACTGAAAGCCACAGTAGAGTAATGGAAGAAAAGTAAACCATTTGGCTTATACAGTAATAATTACCACTTCAAAAATGTAAAAAATTATCATTAATTCACAGAAACTTAAAATGTTCTCTGGTCACACAGCATAAAATTTTAGGCCTGTAAGAGACTTCCTATGGTCATTTGGTACTTCCTGGAGCCTTCTGGAAACTTAATAGCCTCTGAACTTTCCTTTAGCCTGAGGCACAAAAAGATCCTGCTGCTTGCTTCATTGGGCTTGAAAATAGTGGGCAAAAGAAAATCTTGTGCAAACACAGTATGCAAAGTCTTTCATATACAGATTACTTTGCAGACTTCCTTTCAGTAGACAGTATGCTTTTTTCCAGTGGTTGTATAATTGTGCTGAACCAATGGCACCCTCTTGTCTTCTGCCCCTTTAGACCCAGGGCACATATGATTTTTTAAGATGGGTAACAGTTTCAGAGATACAGGCCTAGACTGGAGATTTGAGTGAAGAAATCCAAGTCATAACAGGAAGCAACCAAATGGCATTGGTCTCATTAATGACTACTTGAAAGCAGATAACAACCAAACCTAACCACAGGGCAAGTGCATGGTTCCTGGGTTGGGGGAGTATTCTATGTTGAGAACCAGAATGCAGTATACTGAATGAGTGTTTGCTGTGAACAAAGGGATAGGTAGCTGGGTGGAGATGTCATCAAGAGATAGGAGGGGGTGAAACACTGGTAAATGTGGGTGGGAAAAATGTGAACTGAATACATTTTGAGCAGTCTTCGTTGTTTCAGGGGAGCAAATAGCAAGAATGATTGCAATTCAGGAGGAAACAATACTATAAACTGCTGTTTTTGAATGAATTTAAACATTAATAAAATATTTTTTAAAATTATTTTTTCAATATCATTCTGGAAAGCAATGGGATATTCTCAAACTTTATTTATTTTTGCAAATTTCTCTTGGAAGGATCTGGCCATACAGGCAACACTGACAGACTTCTCAAAGCATAGTAGGTTAATTCTCCTGTGTGACCATCAAGTAACTTGTCCTTTTGTGTGTTTTCAACTGCAAATCTACTACTTGTTACTCAAACTAGCTGTGAAGCTAAAGCTTATACGCTGTTTGTTCATTCATTTGTTTAGTCACTTATTCATTCACCCCACAAATGTTTACTGAGAGCCTAATATGTGTGCCAGACATTTTACAGTACAATTTATTCATTTGATGAATATTTATTGAGCACCTACTCTGTACTGTTAAAAACAGTAAATGTAAATACAGTACAAAGAGTTCTCTTTTTCAAGTGTCTCATTCTCTCTGTAAATTTTAGAAGTTTACTTTGTACCTCTTTATCTAGATTTTATCATTATAATTGAGTTCAAAATTTCCTTGGATATAGGTGAGTTAGCAATTATATACAAATAGATGAAACTATATATGTGGAATCAATTTAAAAAGTGTAATGCATGTGTACATGTAGATTGGTGTTGAGATTATTTGTGATCATTTATCACCCTTGATGGGGCGATGAGAAGCACAGAGTGACTAGGTCCCCATCACCTTCCCCTAGGAGGTGGTATGGCAACAGCTGGATGAATCAGAAAGAATGGGGGACAAGTTTCTCTTCTCTTTAGTCTCTCATTCCATTTAACCAAAGTTGATCTACTTTGGGACAGCATGATTATTAAGCCTCCATGTGGGTTACAAGTATGCTTTTAACTGTGACTATTGATGCTGCTGTGACAGACCCCCTCTGACTTTCTTTTACATGTTTTATGCTGTAAAAGGGAATTTTTAGAGAAGAAAGATCCATCTGTAGCTCTCTCCCCATAAATAGGGTAGATCAGATTGGTTTTGCAGGGCTGAGTTTTCACCAGTACTTTAGTTGTACTGGAGTCAAATGCTTGCAGGGATCCCCTGCTGAATTGTAAATGCTCCAGTCCCCAGAGTGTAGCTCAGTGCACCTCTGCAGGCAGTCAGTCATTTTTCATTAAGCAGTGATTTGATTAGATAAAAATAAAAGTTGCTTGAGCATTCATTTTTGCAGCAGTGCATAACAAATTTATGCAAATTCCCGTGTCACTAATCTGAATGCAAAATATAAAAGTGTGATTACCAAGCCATGTGCACCTGTATTGAAGTTTAATCAGGTACAAATATTAATGGAAAGAATAAAGTTTTTTAACAAAAGTTACAGCTGATTCAGATTTGTAAAATACTGCAAAGAGAACTTTAGTGTATTAATGACAATTTTGGTGTTTTCAGATTAAACACTTTTTTTCCCCATAGGAAATCCCAAACAAGACAAATCTTTAGTGACACTTGGGAAATACAGAGAAATGAGATTGGGCTAAATGACTTGGCTAATTTAATAGTCAAGGTGGGACCAAACTGTTTGAAGTATATAAACTAGGAAGGAGGTCTTTTGAAAGAATTTTGTTGTATTCTCAAGGACAGAGAATTGTTTTAGGCATAAAATTAATATTTTACAGCTAGCATGGTGTCTAGCACATAATATATGCTCAATAAATGCTTGTAAAATTGTTCCTTCATTTACGCTGGTTAATTGCATAAATTATTTTAAATATTATAAAAGGAATCAGCTTCCAAGTAAATGCAAGGCTGTATTTTATATTTTATAATGGTAAAGAAAAGAATAATAAGATTTGCTGAATGCTAGGAACTATGCTGGACACATTGCATACATTTTTTAAGTTAATTCTCCTGATAACTTATGAAGTTATAACTCACGGTCAAAGATGAAGAAACTGAGTCTGAAATAAGTTGGATACACAACCTCATTTCATATTCCTCATCTGACTCCAAGATTCTGCTCTTTCCTCTGTGTTACAAAATCTATATTATTCCACTGATTATCTCAAATAATGCATGAGTCATTCTAGGAAGTCAATGGTATAACTTTTGGAGACCTGTATCAAATTTATTTGACAACCTAAGCATTTAGGTTAGAATCCCACAAACCTTTGGTATAGATAAGATACTATGGTGGAGGACTGCTCTAGGCTAATGTTTTTCTTAATATTATTTATTTAATTTTTTCTGGTTTTCATAATAGTGATCAGAGTGACATTGGACAAGAGAAAGGCTAAAAAGTGATTTTCTAACTCTGTCTCTTATAATTTGTGGTTATGTGGAATGAATCAGAACCTTTTTTTCTGACTCTTGTTCTTTAAAATTGAACATGATCCCATCTTCATTCATGAAAATTAAAAGGTATAATTTAATGCTACATTCTGTCCATTTTCAGGATGAAAACCCCGTTCCTGTTTGTTTTCAGGGAAAGAACAGAGTGATAAAGAGGGTATTTTCTGGACTTAAGTCAGATGTAACTTTCATACCTTGAAAGAAATAGTTCATTGAAGTGGAGAGAAGGTGAGAATCATAGGATTAAGTTATTCTGTAAGCAATAGTGATTCAGAGAATTTGGAAGATAAAAACATTTCTTTTTCATGCCTATGTCATTCTTTATGTCAAAAATAAATGTTCCTGCATGTTCTCATTTATAAGTGGGAGCTAAACTATAGGGCTTACAAAGGCATATAGAATGGTATGATGGATACTGGAGACTTAGAAGGGAGAGTGTAAAAGTGGGGGTGAGGGATGGAAAATCACCTGTTATGTACAATGTACACTAAAAGCCCAGACTTCCTCACCATTGTACAATTCATCCTTGTAACCAAACATGATTTGCACCCCTAAGGCTATTGAAATAAAAAACAATGTAGGTTACCAGTCCTAATTCCTTATCCAGGCATGCAAAGCTCAATTTACCTCTTCAGGAATACCTCTGGTTAGACTTTAGAACAAAGTCTTTCTAACCAGACTAGTGTACTCATCCTTTATTGAAACTCTCCATCTTTGCTCAAGTCTTTTGTTCCCGTTCTGTAACGTCTTCCCTCTACTCCCCTCCCATTTCTTACTCCACCCAGATATGAATTTTTTCCTTTCAAGATCCAACTCAAATCTCATCCCTAGAGACTTCCTGGAAACTTCAGCTCACAGCAATCTTCCTTTCTTTGTATTCTTGTAACATTTTGTGCTCCATTGCCTACGTCTTCTCCCTCCCTTGCTTGCTTCATTCCTTCCTTCAACAATTACTTACTGAATGTCTGCTAACCAGCACATAATTGTTTCTGGGAACACAATGATTGTCTCAGGAAGATGCAGACCCTGCTCTTATGGAGGTCATACTTAAATGGAATTGACAATCCCTGGTCAAAGAAGTAACCAATTGTTGCTCTAAAGTAAAAGAACATGGTTCAGGAGAGTAGATGACAAAGGGACCATAGACTAAGAAAAGTGACTTGGGGAAGAGGAGTAGGGAATGCCTCCTAAGAAAGTGATAATTAAACTGAAGTCTAAAGTTTAAGTCATCATTAACTGGCTGTGGGATATGGCTTGCAAAGATTATTGAAAGTATGGAAATAGCATATGGGTAGGTCCTATTGCTCATTTTGTGTGTGTGTGTGCTCATGCTCTCATTTTTCAAACATATTGTATGATGCTTTTGCACATGAATAATGAGTTGTATTTATTTTTTATCCAATTATTTTGAAAGGACTTTAATGATCATTTAATGATCATTTGTCCAAACTTCAATAGGCCCTGAGAAATTTAGGTTGCACACGTAACAACATGAGTCTCCCATACACACTCTCCCCATGCCCAGTGTTCTTTCATTGAAATGATTCTTTATAACTTTGTAAGTAGCCAATGTATCTCTGTATGTGGGAGATGGTTGAGAAATGGTTTCACTTACGGTTGGTGACTGTGTGATCATCTGTAGAATAGAGGAAAGCAGGAAGATGTAGAATCAAAAGGTGTTTCATTACATAGAAAAATGTTATAGGACTAAGAAGTACATGTTAGGGAGGAAATTTACATTTGTAAAGGACCATGCTAACTAAGCTTTGGAATGCATAGGGTAAGGACTTGATCTTTGAAGAAAAACTGTGTGAAATATGAGATGAAAGATTTAATCCTGTTCCAAATACATTTTTGAAACTGAAAGATAAAATGATAATGAGTTGGTAGGGGCTACATTTATGTGACAGTTTTAAAACTTGGCCTAAAATTCTTTGACATTCTAGCCATTGACAGGTATGGGTTTGTGTCCCTTCTTTCTATTGGTTGGCCAATAAGAAGGTAATAAGGTGGTAGCTTCCACTTCTTCCTTTCTTTTAGGAAGCTCACTCTTACAACGTAGCCAACATTCTGTGGGAATGCCAAGTATCCTATGCAATGGCATGCATGGAGAAGAACCAGAGCCTCTGGCCCATAGCTCTGGGTGAGTTTCCAGAACCACCTAGAAGCCATGTGGAATGGACCTTCTTCAAAGGAGATCTTACAATCCCCACTTGAGCTACCCTAGCTTACACCTCAGAGAGCAGAGGCAAGTTATTCCTTCTAAGACCTGCCAAAAATTGCAGATTTATGAATAAGGTAAATGCTCATTGTTGTTTGAAGCAACTAAGTTGTGGCGTGGTTTCTTTGGCAGTGATTGGTAATACATTTTGGAAGATTGTTCAGATCTGTTGAAAACTGGAAAGTTAGAAATATCTCAGCTCTTATTTAAGGCTTTTCACTTTTAGAAGTGGAAGGCAACCTGAGGAAGTCAGAAACAACCTGATACATTAAAAAAAAAAAAACAACTACCAAAAATTCCATCAACCAGAGGGAAAAATTATGGGGTCCCAGGGAGGATTTGATTTAGGGTGAGTTTATGGAAGATACAGAGAAACTATAAAGCAAAATTAGAATTCCAGAAGAGTAAAGTTATGAAATGTATGAGAAGGTATAATTTATTTAAGAACTTAGGAAAGATAGGGTAGGGCCAAAGACCAGATCACCAGCAGAGATGTAAGTAGTGTGGTCCTTGAATATCTGGCTGCACTTGGTAGTGTCTCTCTTTCAATCTAACTCTGGCTTGAAGTTTAGCCCCGGCATGCTTAGCCCATCTGCTTCCCTACAGGGTCTTGACACATACTATGCCAAGCACCTTGGGGGCACTGAGGGTTTGAGTTTATAGTCCATGTATCTAAGCTTGAAGATTAATAAGATGGTGAATAGAGTTGATATATTTCAAAATTGCATGTCAAATATAGGACTAAATTGTGAAAGTGGAATTTACTTATACAAATAACTTTCCTTCACTTACATACAATGTCAAATTTTCCATCAACTGTTTACAGGGTAAAGATGAGTTGATGTAAACTAGAATAAGTGTTGAACATAAAACAGGTCCAGAGAAGAGTCATTCTTAGCTAGAAAAAGGTAGAGTATACATTCCTTTGAGCTTTTAAGTGAAATTGTCATAACAAAATTATGAATTAAATAAATTATACCATGTCCATTACCAAGTAATTCCTGACTTTGATGAGTCTGTTCATTATAACAGGAGAATATATAGAATAAATGAAGACAATTGAGAAATGAATAGTGTATAAATGCATTACTCTGAACAAAATGGTTTCAGGCCTGATGGCTAAGTTTCCATGTTTGGTTAAGTTGGACCTTGGGGCATTGTCATTAGTTCAGGAATGTTTCAAGTTAGCCTGATAGGTAAAATGACTTCCCGACTAAGAAAAGGCAATGGAAGATACAATTTTTGAGAGTATTTTGGACGAATTAATTCTTCTGAGAACTGGATGATATTTATGCTTTTCTGAGGCTTGTTCACCACTGTGAATGCTATTCTAAATGAAGTGTTTTGCAGATTCCAGACATACACTATATTCGTTTTATCAAGATGATGAATGACTTATTGATAGTCTAGGCTTTGTACTATTTGAGATGGTAGTTCTTTTAATAGCCATGATCCCATTGAGATGACACTTACTGAGATAGATGTTGTTAATGGTCACTATTCAACCTTTCATTTGCAGTGAAGCCAAAGGGCAGTTGGGGGGGATGAGGTCAGTATGAATCACTGATTCCTTGAAGTCATCTGTGTGTTCTCATTTTGGGATCCTGTGAGGAAACAAAAGCCAATTTGAACACCACCACATTTTGGACGAGTTTCCATTTGAGAAGCTCCAGAAGTTCTCACAAGTCAGATTCAGAAGAGTTTACAGTAGACTGCCAAAAACTGTGCAGTGTTGCTGGCAGGAATGAAAACAACAAGCAGATGTTTTAGCGGAGTGGAGCCCGTTCCGGGAAACTATTCCTGGGCATTCAATAAGAGAGATTGGAGAGGAGTCTAGTTCAGAACAAAGATGAGAGAACTTGGCTTGGGCATGCATCTGCCTAAAAATAGACTTACAGATTTAGGAGTTCCAAGCTCCTAAAGTAACTTCAGGTAGATATAGTTGCATATTAATCTCTTGAACTTTGCATAAAAACTCTGGTACTATAACTAATCTTGTGACAACATGCTGTTATTGTGGTAATGGTTTGGTTTGACTTTCTTCTTCTTTTTTTTAATAAAAAATAATTATTCTCTCTGTGCTTGTCACAGTTTTTAAAAACCCAATTAGTAAGATATTCATAGCTGCTTTTTACTACCAACTGGTTGCATGACCTCTGATGGGTCTCTAGCTTTACTTTCCTTATATGTAAGGGGAAGAAAGTAAATGAGATAGTATGGTAAGTCTGTTTCAACTCTAGAATCAGTAATTTATTTGAACATGAGCTATAAAATTATGAGCCAGAGAGACCAATATTTATACATTCTCCATCTCTGATCACTGATAAAAATGGGAAGAATGTAGAATTCTTCAAGAACTGACTGAATAATCACTTTAACAATAAGACAGAGCTCTGAGGGCATAATTTGCATGTGTGCCACTACTCAGAGATGCATTTGCTCAGCAAATATTCATTGGACATAGACTATATGACAGGCACTGTGCTGGGTGTTGGAAATACCACAGTGAGCAAAACATGTGGTTCTCACCCTCAGGGAGCTTAAAATCTGTTTGAGAAACCACAAATATTAAATAGTGTAGTTATATGGTTCTAAGTGAGATTAATTGCTAAAAAAGCAAATAAGAGTGGATAATGGGTATTAATTGCTAAGAAGGAGAATAAGAGTGGAGGTCATGGAGGTTTCTCTGAAAACATTTACTTTTGAATATGATAGGACCAGAGAATCCATACTGCAGGCTTGTTCATTGAACCAGATGTTTTGCTCTGCTCTGTGACTCTAACTCCAGGCAGCAAATTCAAAATTCTCACTATTAGTCCGAAATGGATTTGGGCTACAATAAGTAGATGGCTTAGGTAAAACCGTTATTTGTAAATAGAAACACAATTCACAAAGTCCATATTCCAAAGTAGCCTCAGAGGAGCATTTTGCATGCAAAGATTAATGTGACTGCATACTTGTTTTTCATTTGCCACAAGGGGCATTTGCAAGATGGGTTAAAAATCTTCTGGATTCTGTGGACTGATCCCAGGAGTTATGACCTGTGTTTAAATCTTGTTATTTAACCTGTCTGGAAAATGTGAGAATTAAATCCATGGGAAGAGTTTAGCACAGTTCCTGGCAGCTAGTAAAAGTCAATAAACATTAGCTTTTGTTGCTGTTAGTATTTAAACAAAAGCAATAATCACCTCCTTCTCAGTCTTTCTAGAAGCAATAAATAAGAAATTTAACAAATAACCAATCCTCCTTATACTTCCTACTCTGAATATTGATTTCTAGCTTGACCAAGAAAAAACAGAAGTGGAAGATGCTGGGACTTCTGGAAAATGTCAGTGGGATGGGGACAACTCTCATTCTGGTTTTGTATGGGAAGAGGCCAGGGGCAGTTTAGAGGAATGTTATAAACGCAACTGTTATTGCAATCTAATTTTAAAGGCACTGGGTTTGCTTACTACTTAAAATAATGCCATTTTGGTGGTCGTGGTAATGTTGGGGTATCTGGGGGGAACTCTAATTGATTTTTGAAAAATTAAAAAACCTGAATTATCATTTATTGGAGTTGCTTAAAGTAGAATTTACTTATTATGCTCCTGATATCCTTCCTTGAAATCATGGCTATATTTACCTGTCTAGTACAAACTTTGTACTTGTACTTGTGCAAATCACTAGTACGTATCAAATTCTCAGTGTGTGATTACTTATAATGAGAAGAATCATCTATTTGAGTTATATCACGTAGTTTAGTGGTGATTGTTACTATCTGAGAAAAGTATTTAGCATTTAGCTTGATATGGTTCTTGCTAGGTATGCTGTGAGACTCTGTTAGATATGCTATAAAGTAAATAAGTATAACTTAATTGAGTTTTCTCCCTGCAAGCAGGTGTGAATGCATGTTCTTGGAATCTGTACGCTTATGGTCATCTTTGTATCAGCAACCTTGCTACCAAAATGCTTTTCTTCAGTGACTCATTAAACATGGTTCTGTATTCTACTCTGAAACTCAGAGATATTTTTTTTTTTGGTGGGACTGGTGTCCCAGGCCTTCATATTATGTTTCTTCTATGCCAACACAGACCCTTTGCTCAAGTCATGGCCTTTCCACATGGATCATAGTCATAACTTTGCTCATGTGTCCTACATACATGGAATGATTTCCCAAACTCTTGTTGCCTAGATACTTCTATCATTTTAGTATCCTTCATGCTCAAAGTCCTTGTCAACTACTCCTAGGTCACACTGGGCTTTTCTATTAGGGTATACGTTTCTAAAAAGTAGGCCTTATAACATCTAATGTTTTGGAAAGTCCCCCCACTCTCCAGTCCTAACACTTAACTGAGCTCCAAGAAGATATTTAATAAGTACTTATTGACTTAAATCCTGTCCCCCAAGATGGTTCAACATGAGAAAACTCAATGGGAGACAAGAGAAAATAATATACACAGAGCATTTGTATCATAATCTTTTCACAGTTGTGCATGTTTAAGGAGAGGAAGAAGGGTACATTTCAAATCCTTATTAGCCATATCTTGATAGTGTTGTCACTTTTTTTCTGGTCACCAAGCCAAGTATGGACCCTCAAGCAGAGCTGGGTTTGAGGTACTCTAAGGTTATGGAATCAGTGTATACACTATTTAGAACATCTGAGTATTTTTCTTGTGTTGTCATGCCTTAGGATTCTTGGATTGCTTATATACTTATGAATCAGATAGCCAGAAAAAATTGATTTGAATTTATGTCCAGTGAACTTGCTTTTTGTAAATTTAAGGACAGCAGTTTGTAGGGTAAGTTTTCTTACAGATTCTTTGTTCCTTGACCTATAGCCTCCATTAGAAATATAAACAATGTGATTGTTTATACTGTTTGTTTTGAAACTGCTAGAAATGGCTCTAATATATGAACATAAGATATAGATTAATTTCCCTTTGTTAGGTTAGAATCACTTGAAAATAAAGTATATGCAGCTGTGGGATGCTAAAATATTTTATATGCTTGTATTTGCAGCATATTTTCTAGAGAATTTTACCCTTTAGTGAATCTAGCCAATTCTTTTTCAATTTCTATGACTTAGTTTTACCATTTCTTTTTGTTGCTGTTGTTTAGGTTTTACGACTATTTGTTTCCCCAACTTGTATTTTATTTTAGCTTAAGCAATAATGAAATTGAGTTACTTCAAGGCACTTTGTGAATGTCATTTGGTAGCAGTGGATAAATGGGGAGTTAAATGACTTGCTCAGGGTCCAGAAGAAAGTCAGCAGTGGAACTGAGACAAGATTTCTGCCTTTATTACCAGTTGCTTCTCAGATTCACTAATGGACCTTTTGCAGTAGAAAAGTCTCCTGATGTTTGAAAGAAGCCAGTTAATTAATCAAATAAAGGAAATGATCATAGTGATTTAAGAAATGTCTATCTCTTTCACCTTTTTTCCAAAATGCATTTTGAGTGTTCGAATCAAGAAGATGGCTTTTACAATTTAAATCTGATTGACAACGCTGCTGTTAAATGAAAATGTAGCTACTGAGTATTGAAATATGATTTTTAAAATTGGTAATCAAAAATCTTGTTCGCAGTTGTGCCCATTTCATAAGAAGTTCATAGTGCTTTAAAATTAACATTGATTAAATAATGAACTGACTGGAGAGAGGCCACTTCTAAAATTGGGGATAGGGAGTAGATGCAGTTGTGGCAATTTTTCTGCCTTACTAGAGAGCTCATTAATGGGATGAGAGGGCTGGAGAATTCATGAAGGACAGTATCACAGATGATTGCTCCCATTACAATGAAATTGGTAGGTCAATGGATATTATAATATTGTATTTATGATTGTATCTGGTTATATTATTGTGGAAGTTAGATTTTTGTGCTATTGAAATAGTTTAGCACTTATAGTATGTTCTTTTAATAAGATACTCGTGTACAATGACATTTTATATGAATTGTAAATGTTAACTAGTAAACTAAGTTGAGTAGGATCTACAAGGAACTTAAACGTGCTGAAAAGAAAAAAACAAACAACCCCATTATAAAATGGGCAAAAGATATGAACAGACACTTCTCAAAGGAAGACATCCGAGCAGCCAACAGACACATGAAAAAATGTTCAACCTCATAATCATCAGGGAGATGCAAATCAAAACCACACGAGATACCACCTAACTCCATTCAGAATGGGAATTATCAATAACTCAAAAAATACAGTTACTGGAGAGGGTGTGGTGAAAAGGGAACACTTCTACACTGTTGGTGGGAGTGCAAACAAGTACAACCTCTGTGGAAAACAGTATGGCGATTCCTAAAAGCTCTAAATACTGACCTCCCATATGACCCCGCAATCCCCCTACTGGGAATATACCCTGAAGAACTCAAATCAATCTATAAAAAAGATACCTGCACACGTATGTTTATCACAGCATTGTTCACAATAACAAGAACCTGGAAACAACCATGCTGTCCATCAAAAGAGGACTGGATTAAAAAGTGTGGTACATATACACACTGGAATACTATGCAACCATAAAAAAGAACAAAATCATGAATTTCACAGCAACCTGGATGGAACTAGAGTCTATAATACTGAGTGACCTCTCACAGAAACAAAGACCTGAGTATCACATGTTCTCACTCATATAATGGACCTTGAACATCCAATGTAATACTATAAGAAAATGACTGACAGTGGTGGGAAACTATGGGGGTGAGGGGAAGGGAGATGGGATTAATGGTAGTAAATATCTGTCTGGGGATGGGGAGACACCTCTTATCAACAAAGGTGCCTGAATGAAGCATATTTGTATACTTAACCCTTAACTGTACCCCGCAATATCATAATAAAAAATATTGAATAAAAAAAGAAGAAATACAAAGGAGAATTATTTTCAAATAAAAAAATGTTGGAATGTCAAACATGTTTTTCAGTAGCTAATTGGTAGTATAACATGCTTGTTTCCCTTGAGTACCTGATAGCCAGACAAAAATGTAGAAATGCTTAGGGTTAAACCAGCATTGAGCATGCTATATTGTACAGTCTGAGTGATCACAAGGGTTAGAAAACCAGCTCACAATCTGCAGCCTATAACAAATCATTTAAAGTACCATTGCTAAAAGTTCACCTAATGTTTGATTTTTTCCCTTCCTATAATTTATGTGTTTATTCAAAATGTAACCAAATCTCTGAAATGATCAACAGCATCATACTCATGGTATCTTGTAATAGATGCAATAGTCTAAGCAAGGAATATCCTAGCCATCTCTTGTATCTGGAATAGCAAGGAAAAAGTACAGTCAGCTTTCCCAGAGGTTGCTTTTTTCATTGATCTCGTGGCAGCCCTGTGATGAATGCAAGGACTAGAATCCCTATTTTTTAAAAATCTTAGGACACTGAGGCTCCAAGAGGTTGTGAGTAAATGGCAGAGTCAAAATGTAAACCTGAGTTCAGTGTTCTTTCTGTCATGCGTGATTGATGTGGGCCACAGAATTGTAGTTAAAATTTTCAAGAGTTATATCAGTATTTTAATTTAGAGTCTTTTTAGATTTGTGTTTTCAAATGTTCGAAAAAATGATATTTGTCATCCTAAGTACCCACTCCCCAGCTAGTAGAACTATTATAAGTCCAAATTACTAGACTAGATTGTATTGGGATTACTTTATATTAAACCCAAAGCAGGCTGACCTGATTTAAGTAAATACAGTACCACAAAACCCAAACACACAACGTAGGTAATTTACCAAAGCATTGCTTTCAATGGGAATTCCACTTGTATGTGCTTTAAATCAATTTACAGAAATGAATTCATCTCTGGGGATTTGAAGGAAACACATCTGGTATGCAAAGCAAAGTTCATCTATGCTCTATATTACCTAATAGTTATACAAAAGTGACATATAAGGTTATTCAAATTAAATCTAACCTCTTGCTTACATGATTTTTTTTCTGTAGCTACAGTGATATAACACTCTTTCCTAATAGTCTTCCATTGACATTTGTCATCTAGTTAATAAAAAATGATTTTTTATATCTAAACAGCATCAAGCAGATTTACTTGTGCATGTTTGCATTGAGATGTACAAGGGGGGATTTCCCCCCAAAAGGAATTATTTTTGGAAGGTGAGCCCCTTGTAGTACAGGCTTCCCCTGCTAGGTAAGTGTGTTGTAGGAACCCATCAGCATCAGTGTACATGCTAGCGTTGTTATGAGAGGCTGGGTTCAGTTTCAGTGAATTTTTTTTGAGATTCTTTCAACACTTTTTCCCATTTCATGATGGGTGACTTACGAGCATACCTGCCTACACTATGCTGAGTGTTCAGCAGTTTTTGACCAAAAACGGCATGACCCCAATACCTCACCTTGCCTATACACCTGCTTTTGCCCAAGCAACTTTTATTTTTGTTTCTCTGGATGAAAAAAGTCCTCAAAGGGAAACATTTTGCCGATGTGAAAGAGGTAAAACAAAAAATGGCAGAAACACTAAAAGGCTTCAAAATCGATGAGTTCAAAAACTATTTTGATCAATATAAAAAGTATCTCGATAGGTGTATTGCATCAAATGGAGAGCATTTTGAGGGTGACTGAAGTTTAAATATTTAAGAATAAATACACATTTTAAAAAATAAATAAATTTTGTTGTTTGAGGGAGTTTACCCCTCATACAAGGAAATGCATGGTTTAGAAAGAATGTAATGTGAGGTGCCAGGTGACAAAAAGGAATGTAATGTGAGGTGCCAGTTGCTTTCCCCCAACTTATTCCTTGTTCAGGACAAGTTTTATTTAACTTGCTTCCAAATAAATCCCCGAATATCATGTAACACAATGAAAAGACTCTCTCATGAAACAGTTGACTTTTAGACTGATCTTGAAGGGTGTGGAATCTTTCTAATAGCCATAAAAAGTTGGGCCTTGGCCCAGAAAATGCCCAATTGAAATTTATTTGAAAGATAAAGTTAAATCTTTATTTATTGTACAAATATTTACTGAGAAGTCATCATACATTAGGTACTGTTCTAGGTGCTGGACATATAAAGTTTTAAAAACATGAAAACAATCTTTGCCTTCATAGAGCTTGCATTTCAGTGGGGGGAGAGAGGCCATTATCAAGACAAATAAGTAAAATATCTAATACCACTACAATGGAAGTGCTAAAAAGAAAAAAAAAAATCAGGAAATTAGATAGGAATGCATGGATGAAGTCTTAGAGGGGCCAGGAAGGCCTCATTGAGAAAGCCTCACATGAAGGAAGTGAGGGAGCAAGCAATGTGGTTATCTGGAAAAATATTTCAATCAGCAGGAATATCAAGTGCAAAGGTCCTGAGGTAGGAGTGTGCCTAGAATATTTGAGGAACAACACTGAGGCCAGTATATTCAGAGGGAAAATACATATTGACAAGAAAGAGAAAAGATGAGGTCATAGAAGTAATCAGATAACCAGGTAGGACTTAGCAAAAACCTTGGGCTTCTGTTCAAGAGAGTGAGAAAGACAGAGGAGTATAAAGATCTAACTAATGTTTTAACAAGAACAGATTGTAATGTTTTCAATAGACTAAAGAGGGCAAGGGAAGAAGCAGAGAGATAAGTTAGGAGGCTACTGCAGTAATCCTGGATTGTGGTTCCAGATGCTAACAGTCATGCAGAGTTCTCAAGATTTTCTGGCAGTTTGAATGTAGGATATGAGAGATGAAAGGAATCATAGTTTTTTAGCCTGAATGACTGGGATCGTGGCATTTATGTGTCAGTGAGATGGGGAAGACTGCAGGAGGAGATTTAAAGGGTGACAAACATCAGAGTTCAGTTTTGAGCATGTTTGTTTTGAGATGTCAATTTTTTTTTTTTTTTTTTGAGTTGGAGTCTCACTGTCGCCCAGACTGGAGTGCAGTGGCAGCTCCTGGCCACCGCAGCCTCGACCTGCTGGGCTCCGGCGATCCTTCCGCCTCAGCCTTCCATGTAACTGGAACTATAGGCACGCGCTACCATGCCCGGCTAATTTTTGATTTACTGTAGAGATGAGGTCTCGCCAAGTTGCCCAGGTGGGTCTCGAACCCGCGAGCTCAGGCAATCCACTCACCTCAGCCTCCCAAGGCACAGGATTACAGGCCGAGCCATTGAGCCTGGCTTGTCTATTAGACATCTAAGAAAAATGCTGTATGGGGTTTGAATGTATGAGTCTGGATTTGAGGGAAACATTCTGAGTGGATGTATGAATTTGAGAGTTATAAGCAAATAAATGATATTTGAAGTCACAAAATTGTATTAGTTCACCTAAGAAATTATTATACATAGACAAAAGGAAGATGTTAGGTGACACAAGAAAACAGGTTGCAAAATAGTCTGCATATAATGGTCTATTTTCTTGGGGAAAAAAGAAAGAAGAATGAAAGTATGTATAACAAAATTATCCCTGGGTACTAAGACTGTTGGTGATCATCATTTCATTCTTTTATGTTTTTCCATATTTCCCACATTTTTAATGAAAGTGAATTGCTTTTATAACCAGAAAACATAATAAAACAATAAACACTATTAAGAAAGAAGACTTTTATTTAGAGTTGTTCTTCAATGTCTAACATAAAATATTTATTTGTATACATTTCTCCTCACACTCCCATACTCAAATACCCATGGAGAAAACATGCTGGAGAAAGATTATTTTAATCAAATTACGTATAACATGATTGGGGCCTGCTATCAAGGACTGATGATACAGATGTTTTTGTCCTTACATAGCATTGAATTAATATATCTAGATAAAATGTGCCTGGATGGTAAAGAGTATGAAAACCTGGGGATGGTTACTACAGGACTACATCCAACCAAAATAGATTGGGACTCTTGGGGCTGAGCCAAAATCACATCCCTTGGGAAAAGAGAATTAATTGAACCCTTGTTCTACTCTCTTGTGACATTCTTTTCCCTGAAGGCTTTTTGCCTTCTTTCTCTAGCAGTTCCCATTCAGGGAGCAGTGTATCTGCTAGTTCAGCAAGCTCCTCTTAAATGTTAATAACTTATTCTTGGCCGATTTTTCCCACATAGGAAAGTATATCATCTTATCATGTTGAGTTTCAAAGTTCATATAATTCCTGTGTTTTTTTTTTGAACATAGAAACTCTAACAGTTCTCTTTTGTATCCTCTTTTTCTCTGTATTTGATTATAATAAGGATTTTTCTCCCCCTTCTCTGCTGGTGACTCAGACATAGCTAAAGGGGACTTTTTCTCAAACTTCTTTTGGAAAAGAGAAAAAAAGTCAGTGTTTGGCCTGAGGTCAAACAGAGAATATTTTAGCTAAGATACTGGAAGGTTGATGCAGTTATGAGTGACTGAAAATGAAATTGTAATGGAAAAGGCATTTGTATTTTAAGCTGTATCATTTGCTACTGTGAGTGTTAGCACTTTGTTAAAAGTGTATACGTGCATGGTTAAGTTTTTTAAGTAGAAAGTTGGAAAATTGGTGCAGAAATTTATTTTTGCATATGCTTGCCTTTCCATTAAGAAGTAAGTATATTATTCTCCCTGATGATCTGATTATCTACTTTACTTCTTCCTTTTCTGCCTGAGAGTGCCCTGATCTAACTCCAAAAGTTTCATTGCACAAGTGAGAAATGTTACTCTCTCGTCTAGATTCCAAAGGTCAGACCAGGCTCCCTACAATATTCTATGAATTGTGGCAAATTTTTTCAAAGTCAGAATAGCAGAGAGTAGAATTTACACTCAGCAACAGCCTCCTGCTCCAATATACATACTATACAAGCGCGCGCGCGCGCGCACACACACACACACACACACACACACACAGAGAGAGAGGGAGAGAGAGAGAGAGAGAGAGAGAGAGAGAGAGAGAGAGAGAGAGAGCACATACTGAGAGAAATGTCTACCTTTAGCTTCTACAACTAATTACAGATACAGAAATTGAGTCCCAGGAAGCCCCCCATATATATATGAGTTTAGATCAACAGTGTAATCAAAGGCATCAGGTTATAAGCATTCTGCCTAAAACTAAATGTGGGATCTTATGGAAATGAACATAGATCTTGGAGTTCTAGGACTTGAATGGAAATCTTGCATTCACCACTTACTAGCAGAGCAACCATTGGCAAACCACTTAAGAATTTATAGGAAGTTCCCAACATACGAATGAATTCAGTTCTGAGAGCACGTTCATAAGTCCATTTGTTTTAAGTCCAACAAAGTTAACCTAGGTACCCAACTAACGCAATTTGCTACATAGTACTGAATGTATTTAACAGGCTATACTGACACCTGGTGGAAAGAAATGCTACATTAAAAAGTATGTGTGCATCATTAAAGTTTGCAACTTGAATATTTGTATGTTGGGGACTTATTGTATTTAACTCTAAAGCCTTACATATTTGTTCTGAGGGTAACCTGTATGATAGGTATGGAAGTCAGAAAGATCTTGATCCAAATCTACCACTTGGATAACTTGTATTAAGTCACTTACTGTTTTAGACTCTCCATCCTTGCCTCTGGAATTAGGATAATACTTGCTTTTTCAGGGCTTTTCTGAGGATTAAGCAAGAAAATATATACAATGTGCCTGGGACCAACATTTGAGACATATGGTATATTAAAAATTCTCTTACTACTGTTGTTGTTGTTATTGCCCTTCTTCTTTGTAATACATGTATTCTCTTACCTGTGACAACCAGAGTCTTTCACTAAGTTAAGTCAAACCTATAGCAGGAGAAAAAAAGGTAGAATTTCTAAGTCAAGCTATCAGTTGAATGACTGTTGATATTTAAACAAACTAGAGGAAGAGTTTGAGTGGGAGATAGAAGAATCTGTGTCATTTGTTGGGCAATTAAAAAACTTTGGAGGCTTGTGCGAGAAGTAACAGACAGAAAGGCTATATTTGCCATTAAGAGTATAGGAGTGAAGCCACAGCTAGAATTTGTCTTGAGGCAAAAGGCAAAATGTTGTACATCACAAAAGAAATAGTAACTTGCTTCTGTTTCTACAATGAAGCCTGAACATCCCACACTCATTTCCTCATTTTAGTTACTGTGACCAGGAGGGATAGTATAGTAGTTAAGAGCCTGAACCGGAGATGGCCTGCATTCAAATTCTAACTTTGCTACTTAGTAGCCGCATGACCTTAGGAAAACCACTTAAACCCTGCTCTTCATTTGCAAAATAGGTATGATAATAATGCTATCTACCATATAGAGTTGTGATGATTGAGTTAACTTTGGTAAAGTGCTTCAAACAGTGTCTATCAGACAGTAAGTCCTACATCAGCATTTATCAAATTAAAATAGTAAAAGGTATTTTGAAAAGAGCTGAATTGTAGGTTCCATCTAATGTTAAAAATTATCTATTCCTCATGCTCTCCCAACTCCTGTTAGCTTAGCAACAATCTTACCTTTAAAGTCATTTGTCATATTGCAGGCAACTTATATTTTAGTGGATTGCAATTTGTGTATGTGTGTGCAGACATGTATGTCTGTAGTTGTGCATGTATGTGTGAAACTGGAATTCCCTCACTGGGTTTCATTAGAAATACGCCATACATGGAAGAATACATAAGGTCTTTGAGCACATCGGTGAAAAAATGTTTAGGAAGTTTGAATCTTCTGATTTGGTCTGAATTTTCCAAGAAAAATCTTGTTGAACTTTTGCCTAAAGAGCTGTTAATATAGCAGTATTTCTAAAATATTCTATTTTGTGCTTTTCTTGGTATGGATTCGACTTTATAATGGTAAACACATGTAAATAAAGCCACTATTTGCTATTCTTCCACATAGGGCCACTGTGAACAGATAAGGATGGTCAACCCTTACACACACACACACACACACACACACACACACACACACACACACACACACAATACCTCTGAATATTTTTATAGCTTGTAGTTTAGATTTATGTCTGGTCTGTGTGGGAGAACCTCCTGACTCTCCCATGAAAAAACATTTTGACAGTGAGCACTTACTCACAATACTGAGAACCAGAGACCACACTTCATTTTGTAGATTTTTGCAGCTGTAGTCAAAATTAAATGGCTGCAATGTCTTGAGTAGAGCTAAAAATTAAAAGCACTTCCATCAGTGGTACTGATATTGGAGACCTCAACTCCCTATCCTTCCTTGAAAATATTTGTCATTTGTTTCATGACAGTCAGGGATGTTCCCTGAAAAGTGCTGCTCATTCATGGCATATCACTCTGATTAAAGATTTCAAACCTTCATCAAACTGTTTTCCAAATATTGAGGCCATTCAGGTCCTGATTTTTTTAGCCAGGCCAGAGTGAGAACTAACCCTCTGCATTGGCATGGTCAGAGGGATCTTGGTTGCTCAGCACTTATTGGTCAGTTAATTGGAAATCAAACCAGTAGAGCACTTATCAGGTATACGTAGAAGCACCCGCAAATAAGTCAACATTTCATTGAAAGGGGTGGGGGGAACAATTGACTCAATTTGTCTTACTGATATATGGAAAGGATTCTAAGTCATCATTTCAAAGCTTAAAATGTCCAAGGGAGAGGATAGATATCCTATGACTTCCTGTTGGAATCCTTCCTTCCTTCTTTTCTTCCTTCCTTCCACTAATCCTATTATCAGATATAGAACTTTCTTTTGCAGGTTCTATTTTCACTGATTTCTGGACACTTTTCCCATAGTCTGATGTTATCATCATCATGATAAACATTATTGGATACTTATTATGTACTAGACACTGTTCTAAGTCCTTTGTATATATCGATTGATGATCCTCAGAAACCTGAGGCAGGTATTACTAATATTATTCTCATTGAGTTCCAAGAGATACAATGTGACCAAGGCCTACTAACTGGTAAATGGTTTAGCCAAGATTCAAACCCAGGGAATATGACTTTAGAGTCTATGATCATAACCACTGTGCTATCTACTACCAACCTCAAAAGATACATTTGTAAAAATGATGCAAATAAATTATTATTGTCAGGCCAGGGCCCATTTTGATTTTTGTATTGTTTACCAGTAATACACTGAACAACACTAATCTTTTAGATGGCCCAGAATACATTTGCAAGGTGGCTGACTAGTGCTTAGGAAGTAGTCTGTTGACTTGGAACTTATGTGGCTGGATGTCAAATAAGTGATCTTAGCAGATAATATTTGGATGGAGGATATTTGATTGTCAAGTATATACTGTTTGTTTTTTTCCTCTCCAGGATTCATCTGTGGGATATATCTTCCTTCGTGTGGGATATATCTTCCATTTTTTCCCTGAAAACCAAGTAAATTTCAGGAAATTAGAACTAATGAGTTTCTGGGAACTATCCATCAGGGGCAACATGAGATGCTGATTTGTCACCAACTGGCAAGGTCTTTGCTTTGCTATTTCAAAGCATGAGAGGACTCCAAAACTTTTTAGTGGTTGCAGTGTTCATGAATCAATGCAGTTGATTCATGTTCTCATTGCAATTTCTTTTACCTTGCATCTTAGCATAATATTTTTGAATAAAAGAGATATTTTTCTATTGCCTCTGCTTTAACATAGAAACAACCAGATTGATGTGTTTTACAACTTATCTCCAAAATGAACATGCATGTGCCTAGGAAGACAGGGATTTCTAATGAAAATATCGACACGATCTCATTAATGCTAAGATTTTGAACAGCCTGCCATTCAGTAGAGTAGTATTTTTGTGTCCTTTAAAATATTAAACATCTTTGCAATGAGGATACTAAACACCTTTTGGTTTTCTTTTCAGCTAAGCTGAATGCACCTGGGAATGAGTAAAACTTCAGATAACACAGGCAGAAAGTTTGAAACAAGGCACATTTTTAAGTGTGATGAAACCCAGAATACAAGTTACGAGCACCATTCAAAACAAAATGGTGGTAAGATGTTTCTGAATGGTGTGAAGTCTCTGCTCACAAGTCTGAGAGCCAGCAATGAGGCTATGAACTAAGAAGGTTAATAAGAATTTTTAAAATGACTGGGAGTGATGGGTCATGTCTGAAATCCCAGTACTTTGGAAGGCTGAAGTGGGAGGATTTCTTAAACTCAGCTTTTTGAGACCAGTCTGGACAACATATTGAAACCTTCTCTCTAAGAAAATAATAAAAAAAAAAATATAGCCTGGCATGATGGCATGCGCCTGTAGTCCCAGCTACTCTGGAGGCTGAGGTGGAATGATTGTCTGAGCCCAGGAGGTCAAGGTTGCAGTGAGCCATGATTATACCACTGCACTCTAGCCTGGGTGACAGAGTAAAACCCTTACTCTAAAATATATCGATAAATGAATGAATGAATGAATGAATGAATAAAATAGAATAAGTGGCAAAGAGGTACACTATGACTGAAGGCAGGAGGCAAAGCCTATATACTGGAGTTCAAAATAGAAGACAGGAGTCAGAAGCCAAAATGTAAGCCCAGGTAGACACAGTAGCAGGATTGACATAAATAAATAAATAAATACATGTTTAAAAATTTTTTTGAATATTTAATTTATTTTTAATTGACAAATAAAATTGTATATATTTATAGTGTACAATGTAATGTTTTAAAATATGCGTACATTGTGGAGTGGCTCAGTTGAGCTAATTAACATATAAAATACTTTACATATTTATCTTTTTTGTGGTGGGACCTCTTAAAGTCTACTCTCTTAGTGTTTTTCAAACTATTATATATTGTTATAAACTATACTCAACTAGTTGGACAATAGGTCTCTTGAATACATTGCTCCTATCTAATTGAAAAAAGCATGTGTTATTATTAGAACTGCCTAACTAGTCTCCCTGACTCAATCCTTTTCCTCACCCTAATTATTTCCTACACTGCCACCAGAATTCTTTCTGAAGAGTGTATCAAATGATACCTCTCCTCTACTCATAAACATTTAGTGTGAATCCCTATTGTCTACTGAAAACTGTTTGAACTTATTTATGGCTTTTTGTGATCTGGGCCCATACTACTATTTCAAATACTATTTTTATCCCTGGACATGCCATACCTATGCTCACTGGTTCTAAATTGGGACTGGTGGCATTTAGAGTTATGTTGGGGTGTTTTGGGTTGTCAAAATGAGTGAAGGATGATATGGGTATTTAGCAATCTGGAGCAAGGTATGCCGAGCATCTTGCATTGAGTGAAATAGACTCTCACCATTTCAGAATTGTCTAACCAAAATGCCAATAGCACACTTGTTGAGAAACTACAAGCTTCTAGCTAAACTGGATTGTTTTCTCGTCTCCAGAAATGAAGCATGCATTCCCAGTGATGTGCCTTTGCTTCTGCTCTTCCTTCTCCTTGCTATGCTTACCTTTTTATTCATTGTTGCCTGTTATACTCTCTTCAATTTTCAGAGCCTAGCTTTTCTATTGCAGTCTTTCCAGATCTCCACTGAGAAGTTAGTTCATTCTCTCTCTGTTCTACCAGGCTTGCTGAGTGTACTGTGGTATAGTAGAAAAAGTACTAATATGAGAATCAAAAGATCCAAATGATTGTTGTGGTATATGGCATGAAGCAAATGGTTTATCTTCTCTAGTCCTTAGTTTATTCACCCATGAAATGAAGAGGTTAAAAATTGAGGGGACTGTATGAGACATCCCTGTGGTTCCTTACATGGCTAATTTTCTATGGGCCCTTTATCATATATCTCATTTTATTTAATCACAGTCTAGAATGTCTTTAGATAACATTGTGTGCCTCAATAGTTGTTGACCTGGTCAGTTCAGAGGATTTTATACTCCTTGCTTTTTGTTGAAGATGACACTGGCCATTGATGGTGTAAATTTGCTGTACTTAATCCAGTAAATATGTATGTATGGGCTAAGAAGAAAAAGGCCAAGGACCAGTTTTCTAAAGTCAGTTAATAAAATGAGGAAGAGCCATGTGTGGTAATTATTTTGCTGGGAAATTATTGACATTACTTAACCTCTACAGAAAAGATCATACACATTTAATGAATGAAAAAGAAGTTTTGCAATATGTAGAAAAGCCTTCTCTGACAAAGTAACTCTACTTATGAAAGATATATCATGTAGGTTTACAGTCCTGTGGTCTGAAACGGGTTGTTGGTCTTAAAATTGGAAGTTTGTAAACTTCAAACATGTTGAACTGGCATTTGCCTTGATATAATCGTTCCCTTAGAGATTGGCTGGAATCACATTCATGCTTTCCAGATGTGTATTCACAGCTGTGAGTCTGCATTATGATGCAGCATAAAGCAAAGTACCTAGTTTGCATAATCTTTCCCAGATTCAGGGTTATTTTCTTATGCTTTCCTAAAGGGTTGTGACTAAACCTGAGCATCATGGCTTGGTTTCTGTTTGAATCTCAGAACTGCCTCAGCTGCTGTTAACCTGGTGAAGCCAATCATGTTACCAGCTGGCATTCTCTAGTGTTGCCACTTTCATAGAAAGGTTTGGACACAAGCCGAGTCATTGATGCATAACTTTTTTCTTTTCTTTTAGTGAGTCATACAAGTATATTACCTGATTATCATGACATCAAGATCTTTTTTTTTTGTCCAGGGCCAATCTACTTTGAGTCAGAAAGGTGAGTTAAGCTTTGATCACCTTCTCCTATCCTAGATTTAATCAGTGACCTTTTTAACTCATGAGGCTTCTGCTTTCTCCACTTCTGTTTCCAGAATAATCTTAGCCCTTTATCCACATTGTGACCCATGTTTTGAAAAGTTAATAATGGTACAGCAAACATTTCTATAGCAGAGTTCTTGTCTATATATATTTGTGTGTATGTGGGCATGCACATATACTTATATAGTGCTACTTTATAAATGGAGAAACAGGAATGTAGAGAGTAAGTAAATTATCTAAGGTAAATGATGACATTAGAATTCAAATCTAGGCAGTCTGGTTAAGAGTCTATTCTCTTAAACATCAACCTATGATAGAGTAACTGGAATTGGGAGGTAGAGGGTACAAAACAGGCAGCCAAGGAGGCAAGACTCAGACCTCTCAGTCCATTTCAATCACAGCAACTTCACTTTACTCTCTTTTATATATTAGGTTTTAGTGTGAGCTATTGACCAAGGAAAGAATTCCTTTGCTAAAAATATAAGACTATTTACAAGTATAGATTTTAGGGAGACCTGTAGCCTAGGCCTGCTGTGAGGGGGTTATGTATAAAAACGACTTTTGAAAGTAGACCTTTTGTGTATTCATCTTTGTGGGAAGCATGCAGGTATGTACTGAGTTGTTTCCAGTTATTTGAAATGTTACAGGTAGGCAGGTAGGCATATAACCAGAGTCTCTAGAATGGTTAGAAAGGCCCGAATGATATTGAAAATGACAGATGCTGCTTGCCATAAAGGAATAAATGGGCTCCTCACTCAGATTAGTTTGTATAATTGATAGTGGAGCACTTTAAGAGGACTTAAAGGTCAGGGAAGCTTACCCATCCAACTGGAAATAGAACTGAATCTCTTGCTCCAGTTCCCGTCATCTCTGTGTAGTAAGTTGTGTTTATTACCTACATTCTGATAATTCATATTATTTTCCTATTTGTGAAAAAAAGTTTGGAGGACTTTATGCTCCTTGTCTTTTGTTGAAGATGACACTGGCCATTGATGGTGCAAATATGTATGTATGGGCTAAGAGAAGGACAAGAGCCGGTTTTCTAACCTTACCACCATACCCTTTCAAGATGACAGATGCAAAAGCTGAGTAGTTGTATAATGAGAAGACACCTGAAATTCAAAATTTTGACTTCAATGTTGAGGTCAACAAGTCAAAAATCCTTGGAGGCCCTATTGTAGCTATAACCCTCTTCTAACCACAGAAATTATCTAATAACAATCCTGGTCCTTAGGCTCAGCAGAATTATCGTATTTTATCCCAGAGAACACAGTCATCTTCACCAATTCTATACAGATCAGTGGATCTAGTGTCTTCTATGGTGTGCTGGTTCTATGGTATGTTTCATCATTTTTTCTCAATGTGTAAATTAAGGGTGGAGAAGGTTATCTTACCTTTTTTCTTTTTGAGAGTAAGGTGTGCTGTATACCGTCAGCTATTTGAAGTTCAGCCTGTGCTATGGAAGATATGAAGTAAAGGTACTGAATTTCACAGTCACAGGTGTGCAATAAAGAAGTCTAAAGAAAGACATTTTTTGAAGTCCAGAATTCAGTTTGTTATAATTTTTTGTATAGGTCACTACTTATATTTAGTGAAGGATAAGGAAATGCTAAATAAAATAAAAATAACTCCCCCCCCCAAAAAAGATAGATGTTAGTCATCCTGTTTTTTAGGTAGTATTTACACTTTTATCAGGTGCCATTTATAATATCATTTAATTATCACTGCAACCCTATTAGTTAGTTTCTTATTATGATCTCCATTTTATGGATGTGGAAACTGATGTTTAGAGAACTTAAGTAACTTGCCTAAAATTATACAAATATTAAGTGTCAGAGACATGATTCAAAGCCAGAGTCTAACTCCAGAAGCTGTGCCTGTGCCTTAACTATTATGCTCTGCTACATTCTGTTATAAAGAGGAGATACATTGTAAAGATTCACTTATTTTGATCAGCATCCAGGGGAGTTTAGACTTCTGAAATGCCCAGATAACTCATTTAAAGTTTGTCCTGTATTGTAAATTCCAAGGAAAGTGTTTTACAGAGAATCATGTATATTTTGAGCTCCTTGTTAAAACCTAGGGAGAAAATTCAATATCCCCATGATCTCTGCTTCTTTCTACTCGGTCTTTAGGTTTTTCCTTATTGAAAATGCTTCAACCTTAAGAAACTCTGAGATGTTGAATCTACTAAATTTAACTTTCAAACCCAAGTTGTAATCAGTATGGCTTTACTTTCACACACCTTCTATTTTACCAACCATATCTCCCTTCTAGCAGAATGTCAGCACTAGGCATGTTGAGCAGAAGCTCAGTAGAGGGTGGCCCCCATGTTAGTTATCAGTTTATAGGCTGCAGAATAAAGTATATGTGATAATTGATTTACTCTCCATCAGTCTTTGAGGCTAATAACTCAATTAGCATGTCAGATACTGACTATATATCTCTTTCAAAAAACAAAATCCTCAAAGGTGATTTTGTGTTTTGTATTAGATAAGATGTGAGAGGCATTTTGTTGTTGTTTATATTTTATTAAAAGTTCTTATTTCCTTTGACTATTCTCAACAGAAGAGGCAGTGTTACCATAATAGTTGGGTTTCTTTCTTCTTTTTGATCTGTGTGTTCCAACAAAAATGTTGATATTTGAAAGCAGGAAGATAAGAAAATAAGAATTTTAAAATTTTGGGTCAGATAACTTAGATTCCTAGTGCCCAGCTGAGAAGTATACATTCAACTTATTGGTGAGGCTGCTTGTACTCAGTAATGTAAATTGCCTGACTGGGGGAAGGGCCAGAGGGGTGATGAGGGAAAGTTTGGTCTAGACCTGAGCCATGATTTTTAAGACAGTGGATTTTTTTAAAAAATATTTTTTATTATGATGTTGTGGGGTACAGTTAAGGGTTAGGTATACTTGATTGGGCATAATCATCAGAAAAAAATTTAGAGTGCACACATCTTCACATATATATTATATACATAATAAAATATACCAAAATATTATGGGCACTTAATACAAAGGGGGGAGTAAAAACCAGGAATTTATTTGTGAAAAATTATGTATTTATTACATGTTTAAACTTCAGTCACCTTCAAAGTACTTTCCATTAGATGCAATACACCTAATGAGATGCTTTTTCCACTGCTCAAAACAGTTTTTGAACTCATTAATTTTGATGCCTTTTCATGCTTCTGTCGTTTTTTTTGTTTCACCTCTTCCATGTCAGCAAGATGTTTCCCTCTGAGGATGTTTTTTATCCAGAAAAGCAATAATAACAACAACAATGACTAACATTGCTGGGGCAAGACCAGGTGAATAGGGAGAGTGGGTCTCGGGGGTCACACTGTTTTGGATCCAAAACTGCTGAACACTGTGTGGTGTGGGCAGCCTTGTCATGGTGGAAGAACCAGTCATCTATTTACCACAACTCAGGACATTTATTCTGCAAATTGTGACACAACCTTCTCAAAACATCTGGATAAAAACTTCGGTTGATTGTTCGATCTGGAAGATTAAATTCGGAGTGTATCTTTTGGAGGCTTGCCCTCCAAAAGATAATTCTGGGTTTTTGTGGGTCTCTCCTTTTATATTCTTCCTATATCCTGTGGATGCTCATTTATACCTGCAGGATATACATACCACACTTTAAGCACTGCTAACCTAGGAGTGACCCTGACCCTGGGTAAGTCTCTTAGATGACCTGGACCGCAGATTTTCATGTGTAATATGAGCAGGATGAACTAAAGTACAGTGTCAAGTTTCATTTTATGCTTATTATTTGAATAACGTTTTCCTAGGATATTACCATTGACTTTAATTATTCTTTCAGGATGAGGTTTTACCTGTTGCTTTGGTGACATTTGAGCCAGATTATTACTGAAGAATGAGGACAACATCAATACAATTAGAAGCCCTCCACTAGCATTTGTACATTTATACTTACATGCATGGTTATTTTAGTATGACCAAAATATAATTTACTAAGTGTAGTATCACAATTTGTTTTCCCATTTGCTTTCTCTATTTCCACTCAGTCTTTTTCCTCTGTTCTTTGTTAAACCACTTATAGATATTTGTTGACATAGTGCTTTTAACAATGGAGATTTAGTTGGCTCAGACTTAAAGTCCTTATGTAAAAGTTAATACCAAATTCAATAAATAAAGCTATCAGTTATTTGGTTAAGCGTTTATTGGATAGAGATCAATACTGTCGTGTTAAAGGTAATCTGAGTATTAGCAGACCAGTCTGCAAGATCCATTTTTGCTGCAATTTTCACACGTTTAAAGCATGAAGACATATAATTCTTAGTTTGTCTATAAAATAAGAAATCCTGTGTGCATACTAAATTTTATTTTCTAAAACCATGTGAAGATTATGCCCTCTGGATTGCAGACAAATGAGAAATCTATGTATTTTGATATTTAGACAAAGTGAATTACATTTGTGTTATTGGGTAAATTAATAGGTTATTTCTTAGCAGTGTTTTGAGTTTGTGAGACCAATCAATGTCCTTCACATGTCCACCATGAAGACATTGTAAAAACACTTCAGGGTATCACAGACAGTATAATTTTCTAGTCCTTAAAGAGTAAAACATATTTGGGTATATGAAATCAACGTGTGTACCTCTCCTTTCCCATATCCATATAATAATGTGGCTACAGTGTAGTTCCATTCAACTATTTCAATTTGCAACCATATGTCTCCTTGATTGAATGTTTAGGTACTTTTTATTTGTGTATATTAATTGAGCATTGCTTAATTTGCCTCCTAGAATTCATACACCTTTGTTTCTGAAACCATACCTTTATTTTTGCTTTGTAAATAATCCGCCCCACTCTCTTTCCATGTACTCACTGTAAGCACATTACCTATGCTTAAGACAGAGCCTTGCATTCCCTTAGGCTTCATTGATTAGTTTAAGAGTTGCAGCTCTATTCACAATAGCAAAAACATGGAACTAGCTGTGTTGCCCATTGAAGCTGGACTGGATAAAAAAAATATGGTCCATATACACAATGGAATATTATGCAGCCATAAAGAAGGACAAATATATGAACTTTGCAGCAACTGGATGGATTTGGAGTCGATCATACTCAGTGATTTATCACAGAAACAAAGAACAGAGTTCCATATGTTCTCACTCATAAATGGACCTTGAATAATTATAATGCTATGAGAAAGCGATTGGCAGTAGTGGGAAACTGTCAGGGGAGGGGAAGTGGGATTGGCAGTTGAGGGAAGCTGCTAGGGGAGGGAGGGGCATTCCTCATCAACAAGGGTACCTGCATGATCAATGTTTATATACCTAACCCTGAAATGTACTCCACATCCTTATAATAAAAATTAAAAAAAAAAAAAAAGAGTGGGCAAATGACCCAACTAAAGCAAAAGAGATACAATGAAACTTTAGTGGACATGTCTGGGAAAGTGGATGTTGCTCTTGTCAATAGACTTAGAATTATGTAAATGTAAGATCTGGAGTTGTTATAGCCATCTTGTGACCATAAGCAACAAATCAGAAATAGATGAGAAGTTAAAATCAAAGAATGAGGGTTGGGGTCTTGGATACATTGCTTGAGCCCTCAGTATAAACCTATTTACCTGAAATTTTTTTATCATATGATCCAATACATTACCTTTTTGTTTAAACATCTTAAGTGTTCCATTTTCTGTCACTTGCAACTAAAGGAATTCATTTGACCATCGCTACCCAATCCCAGGGCAAGGCCCAGGCCAAATCTCTTAACATGGAGAGCAAGTGTGAGTGAGAGTAAGCAAATTAACATGTTTAAGCACTTTAGCCTTGATTAGCAGAATAGGTTGAAGGGAGGTACATTTTTTTCTCTATATATGGTAATTTATTTCACAACTATTTAGTGATGCATTATGCTAGGCACTGTGCCAGACACTGGACATTTGGAGTTAAAAGGTAATTCAACTCTGGAGTTTGCAATGTAGTTGGGGATGATTCCAACACAAGGAACATTTGGCGGGGTAATGGGAGCATGTCCAAGAGACATCTGACTAAAATATGAAACTTCAACTCTGCTCTATCATGTAAATACTAAGAAGCTAAAACCACTGCAGGCAAAGGAAATAACATGAGGCATATTCATTAGGAGGTCCTGGTCTTTGAGTCCTTTATGTAGCTACTGGCAATGGTGGTGGGGATGTACATGAGAGAAAATTTCGTGCATGACTAATTAGTAGTACTTGGTTCGCTGAGACAGTAATTAAAAGGCTTATACTCCTATTTAGAAGTAATGTCAGTGCCCTGATCTGTGCCTGAATGATAGAGTGTGGAAATCATATTATCATGTTATCATATTATCTGAATGTGTGTTTGTGCCTCCTGTGGGGTGTCAGTATATCAAAAAGATATACCATGGATATGATCTTTGCCCTCAAGAAAAGTAAAATATGAAAGGGACCACATTGATTGGAAACAGAGGAATGGTATTAAGGCAGAAAAATTTACATATTCTTTGATTTGTGACTGGGTGTTTACTGCATTTGCAAGTCATAGGTAAGTGTGGCATGCAGAATGGAAAGCAAATAAAAGTATGTAATTTGAACAAGTAATGGGGCAAATATCTGTAAATTATTCAGGTATGTGGTATAGTAGTCAGCTTTTTCTTTTGATAAAATATGATGCCTCAACGCCCTCCCTTTTATTATGCTCTATTATGTTCTTTTACCAGCCATACTAGAAATCTCACACACTCCCACCACCTAACTGCCCGTCTTTCTACTCCAACACTGACTGCCTTGCTAGTGAAATGGTTTGTAATGTGCACTAAGTGTCAGCAGTCTTCTAGGTGCCCTGGAGGAAGAAGAGCTCTGCATAAAGGTTAGTGCTCAATTGTGAAGATTTGCATATTATATTTTCCATGTACCTTACCATCTTACAGCTACTTTCCAACAGCTGGGTATTAATACTACCCAGATACTTGTTTATTTCAGTGCAAGCTGTCTACAATCAGGGTTGATGGTGCTTTCGAACAGAAAAAAAATAGTTTATAGCCGCAGTTGATCAAATGATCAGTGACTATTAAAACACACAGGGGAATTGCATTTTAAAATGTCTAAACCAAAGGGAACACCAAAATAGTAGTAGGGAATACAGTCTGCTATGGTTCGCAGAATGTAGGTATGCCTACATTTTAGAAAACCTCCCATTTAAAAATTCAAATTTAATAAAAACAAATTGGATGATTAGTTACATTTCTGAAGGATTTAGTTGAGGAAAGTTTGTTGAAATATGTAGTGTATCTATTGCTTTTAAATGTTGGCTTTGTTAGATTATGAACTATCTGGTAAAATGGATAGCAGGGAAACAAACGTCAAGTATTTAAACTAATATCAATTAAAAATGAAGATGACCCATCCCTGCAGTTATAATGTGTTAATGGGGAAAAGGATTCAATTTACAATTAGCAAAGCATCTGCATGTGAAGAGGCACTTGTATTTTGAAGGCCATAGGAAGAAATCCTGGTATGTGTAACAGCAAAAGACATAACATGTTTAAATAGCTCGCATAATCTGCTAAGCTATGCTTTCAAAGATGAGCCATAAGTAAAAGAGTTTATGGAAAAAGAAGAGAGAGAGGGAGGTGGAGGGCTAGGGGTAGGGGAAAGGAGAAAGTGGGGGAAAGATTTTTTAGAAAATAGTTTTATAGGTTACAGTAATGGGTATGTGGAGGAGGCTTGGGATGCTGAGAGAGGAGATATGCCACTACTTGTCTGGCTGTCAGGTGGACTTGGGAGCAGGAGTCATTCCATTTAGAATCTGTTGATGTCCCTTTTCCTTAACAACTTATTCATTCATTCTTACATGTACATATTTCTTTATTCATTCAATGGACATATATTTTCTGAGCAATTATGTATAATATAAAAACTGGAAAAAACCGGGGAATATTAGGGGAAGATGAATTATCGGCAAAGAGTTGGAAGGAATCCTTACAGTAGTGCATTGAAGGACTGAATGAATCTATGCTATTCAGAGATAGCTAAGCTTGGGTCACATTCTTGAAGTCTTGAAGGTCTCCAATTGTACTTGCACATCCTGAAAGGCTCATTAGGGAAAAATACCTTGGGATACTAACCTGGAAAATGAAGACAATAGGGTTATTTTCTTGGCATTGACACCAAGTTAGGTGTTTGACCTTGCGCCAACCCATAAGCTTTCTGTGCCTCAGTCTCCTTGTCTAAAAAAGAGAATAATTCTGTAATGCTGTTTGCCCTAGCCTCACGTGGATGAGCTGAGGATTACAGAAGTGATCAGTGAAGCTCCTCAGAGGTGGGCACTAAGTGAGCAGGATGAGTAGCAATTTGAATGTCAGCTAGAGAGCCATAATTGGGTTTTTTTTTTTAATCAATATTTTTTATTATGATATTGTGGGGTACAGTTAAGGGTTAGGTATACAAATATGCTTCGTTCAGGCACCCTTGTTGATAAGAGGTGTCTCCCCATCCCCAGACAGATATTTACTATCGTTAATCCCATCTCCCTCCCCCCCCCCATAGTTTCCCACCACTGTCAGTCTTTTTTTTCTTTATAGTATTATGGTGGATGTTCAAGGTCCACTATATGAGTGAGAACATGTGATACTCAGATCTTTGTTTCTGTAAGAGATCACTCAGTATTATAGACTCTAGTTCCATCCAGGTTGCTGCAAAATTCATGATTTTGTTCTTTTTTATGACTGCGTAGTATTCCATTGTGTATATGTACCACATTTTTAAAATCCAGTCCTCTTTTGATGGACAGCATGGTTGCTTCCAGGTTCTTGCTATTGTGAACAATGCTGCGATAAACATACGTGTGCAGATATCTTTTTTATAGAGTGATTTGAGTTCTTCAGGATATATTCCCATTAGGGGGATTGCGGGGTCATATGGGAGGTCAATATTTAGAGCTTTTAGGAATCGCCATACAAATAAGTTGCTTTATGAAAACCAGAACAAGTGATATTTAAGAAAATATAAGCTGTATATTTTGCAACAGTTTTAAATTTATAGAACAATTAAGGTAGTACAGAGAGTTCATATATACTCTGTACTCAGTTTTTCCTATATTAATATACCTAACAATATGGTATATATTTATACGTTATCTTAAGTAAATTCTGTACATTATTTAGATCTTAGTTTTTACCTAACATTCTTATCCTATTCCAGGATTATGTTCAGGATATCACATGTCATTTAGTCATCACATCTATTTATGCTCCTCTTGCTGTGCTGACTTTTCAGACTTTCCTTTATTTTGATGAACTTGACATTTTTAAAAAGTATGGCAAAATACAAATAACATAGCATTTACCATCTTAACAGTTTAAAATTTTTTTAAAATTTTAAATATGTGGGGTACAATTCAGGATTAGGTATACGGTATACAAAAGTTCATTATGAACTTTGTTGTTGATGAGGTGTACCCATTACCCCGGCAGTTTCCCACTATTGCCAGTCCCACCCCCGCCCTCCCCTGGCAGTTTCCTGCTACTGCCATCCCTTTCTTATAGCATTACAATAGTTGTTCAAGGTCTGCTTATGAGTGAGAACATGTGATACTCAGTTCTTTGTTTCTGTGATAGATCACTCAGTATTATAGCCCCTAAGTCCATCCGAGTTGCTGTAAAGTTCATAATTGTGTCCTTCTTTATGGCTGTGTAATATTCCATCATGTATATATATCACATTTTTTCTTTAATCCAGTTCTCTTTTGATGAGCAGCATCTTAACAGTTTTTAATTGTTTAGCTCACTAGCATTAAGAACATTCACATTGTTTTGTAACCATCACCGCCATCCATCTCCAAAACTCTTTTTATCTTGCAAAACTGTAACTCAGTACCCATTAAACAATAAATCCCCATTCCCTTTCCCTCAGCCCCTGGTAATCAGCATTATACATTTTGTCTCTGTTAGTATGACTACTCTAGATACCTCATGTAAGTATGATCATACAATATATGTCCTTTTGTGACTGACTTATTTTACTTCACAAAATGTCCTCAAGGTTTATCCATGTTCTACCATGTGTCCATATGTGTTGCATTTTCAATGCTGAGTAATATCCTATTGTATTCATATACTACATTTTGGTTATTCACTTATCTGTGGATGGGCACTTGGGTTGCTTCCATTCCTTGGTTATTATGAACAGTGCTACTATAAATATGAGTGTACAAATATCTCTTTGAATTCCTTCTTTCAGTTATTTTGGGTCTATACTCAAATTGCAGAATCATGGTAATTCTATTTTTAATTTTTGAGAATCCTTCATACTGCTTTCCATAGCAGCTGCACCATTTTACATTCCCACTAGCTGTGCACAAGGGTTTCAGTTTCTTCATATCCTTGCCAACACTTATGTGTGTGTGTTTTTTTTAATAGTAGCCATCCTAAATGGGTGTGAGGTGGTATTTCATTTGCATTTCCCTAATGATTAGTGATTTAAGCATCTTTTTATGTGCTTGTTGTTCATTTGTATATTTTTTCAAAGAAATATTTGTTTAAGTTATTTACCCATTTTATAATCAGGTTGTGTAATTTGTCGTTGTTGGGTTAGATGAGTTCTTTATATATTCTGGGAATTAACCTTTTATCAGATATATGATTTGCACATATTTTTCTCATTTCATGGATTGTTGAGAACGTGAATTTTAAAAAGACTTGCAACCCTTTTGACAGAAGTATCCAACATATCAGACAATTTAATTTTTAAGCAGATTTTAATCCTATTATCTGTGTTAGTGCCTTCTACAACTCCTTAACTCCACATACAATTTAGAATGACTCAGAGATCTTTAATTCAGAAAAGAATTTCTATGCAATAAAAAGAGATAAAAATGAAGACTAGGTGAATGAATGAAATCATATTGACGTCTCATCAAGCAGATCTCTGATTCATAAAAATATCTCCAAGATGCTACTTGAATTTTTAAATTTTTTTCCTTTGTAAAATATAACATTTTTACTACCATTTAAAATGGACTTTAACTTTCTGAGCAGGTAGACTGTGGCTACTTTTCCTCAAAACCATTCCAAAAAAGACCAGATGCCTACAGTCCAAGTTTCAAATTGTTCTAATGTCTTCTCAGGAAGGAGAAATTTGTCTCTGTGAAGAAGGCAAGCAGTTCAGGGGGCAGACTGATGCCAGTGAATGTCTCTAAAGATGATCATCATGGCACTTCATCAACCCATCAACACCTCTTCTTTTCCTCTATGCCTTGTCTCAAACTGCTTACTCTTCCAGTTTCTATTGATTTCTTCTCTTCCATTTATAAAGGAGGAAATCGCCCACCTGATATATCTAATGTACTAGTGGCAAGACTGGACTCAGACCTATAGCTCATAACTTGTCATTAGGAGAATACAGTAGATAGAAACGTGGTTTTTGAGAGAATTTGAAGACGAAGAGAATTATGGCGGGAGGTGGCTTTTGGTATTCTCAACTTTCAGCCTTCCTTCTAGGAACCATTTGATATTCTGGTCACATGTGCTTGAAAGCACTGAGAGCAGGCTAATATTTACATTATTGACAGGGTACAAACAGCATCCTCACCACTGAGGGGCACTATCAGATATAATTAGGTCTGGCAGGGATAAGACCTAGGAAAGAAAGAAAGGGATGGATAGTGAAGAGATGCACAAGATGAAATGTAATAGAGTTGTACCACTGAGGGACTTGGAGGTTTTCATTGTGTCCAGAGCATCTTGCTTGCTCAGGATGTTTAGGAAGAATGGAATGTCTAAAATAATGAAGACAGACACAGTGCCTGGTGCTGTACATATAATTTCTCATGTAATCCTCTCAACCAAATTAAGTAGGTACTATTAATATTATTACCACCCTTATTTTACAAAAGAAGGAACTAAGTGCAAGGAAGTTAAGTGGCTTGCCCAATATTATGCGGGAAGAATTAGGGACCAGGTCAGGTCTTTCTGACTCCATAACTCTTGCTTCTAAACCAAATCTATCTTCCTTCCTTCCTTTTCCTTCTTTCTTTTTGCTCAATGAGTAGAGGTTAAAAAATGTGAGCAATGATATGAAGGCAGAAAAATATGGTCTGCAACATGGGAGATATAAGATGTTAGTTGGAAAGTGCAGTACCAGGAAAAACAAATGAACTAGAGTTGGTTGAGAGGGAGAAGAGTTAGATGGCAGTTAAAGAGAAGAAAATATTTGGTATCTGATATCTTAGCAACTCCTTTATATTCTTCAGTATGAACAAAGACTAAATGAAATTAATAAAAAATGATTTTTCATTTCAAAATGAGAATAAAATTGTTCTTCTCTCTGTAATGAGTATACATTAAGTAAATGTAAAGTGTAGCCCACAGTCCAAGAAACAAAGTCAGGTAGGGACTTATAGATGGATTTTAGAAAACCAAATCACCAATGTGAATATCAAACAAATCCCAAGAAAAACAATACTTGCCCATTCAAGAAGTGCTTACCTTATGTTATTTCTGCGGATACTTGAAATGTTTATCTGTTTATCCAGCTGTTTGGACAATTGTCAGTGACAGCCTCTGTCATTCCAAAAAGTCACTGCCACTTTTAGAAATCCAGGATAATGCTATTGCCTATGTAATTACAGGGCACAACTCAAGCTAGAGTTTGTTACTCTGACAACTTTGCATCACAGAAGCATGGCCGTATATGCACAGACTGAGTAAGCCGCTTGCCAGAATGACAAAGGAAGAGGCTGTCTGTTTTCTGACACAGTGTTCTTGTAGTATATTATTTAGGCTTTGTGGGCTGCCATGTTCCAGCAGGTCTTACTGGGAAGTGGTTGTATATCTTGACCGTAGGGTTTCTCTTAATACCATTTCATTTCTAAAACTTGATATTTGTTCTCCTTCTCTACTTCTATGAAGTACTTGCTGACACTAGAAATTGGCAAAAAGAAATAATAATAATAATAATAATAATAATATAGCCAACAAGTCCTAACTGACAACATGTTCCCCTTTTCCTCCATCTGCCATGAATTTTGCATTCTGACAAGAACTTGACCTTTGAAGAAGCAGACCTCTCTTGGGTTGTTCCTGTGGTACTGTTTTTTTTTCTCCCAGGTATTTTAGAAACTATCTGTGCTAATGATTTGTCATCTAAACAGGTCAGTCCTTCACTGACTTATTCTCATCTGCATATTCTATGGAAGCCTATTTGGTATGGATAGAATCATCCTTACTTTTGGAAGTTCTTATCCTAACAGAATTGTATATAATAGGACTTCCACATCATTTGCAATGTGTCAAAATGAAATGGAGTCCCTTGAGAAGTTTCCTAATAATGGCATAGTAGGAAATCTCAAAGAAAAACTTTCTCTGTTTTTCCTAGAATTTTTTTGTTTGCCAGAGAGACTCTCATTTATTAATTTAATTGACTTAACATTTTTTTCCATCTCATTGAGTCACACTTTATATAGCTATGGGTAGCAATTATTAAGCACTTAATTTGAGGCAGACGTGTTAAAGTGTAAGTGCACTGTCTTTATAATACTCCTAGTACATTATTAGTTCCAATTTATAGATAAGGAAATTGAGGCTCAGAGTGTTGAGAAACTTTCCTAAAGGCTCGCAGCTAGTAATATGAAAGCTGAGATTCAAAAGCAGCCTGTCTGAAACAGAGAACCAAGTATCACGTGTTCTCATTCATACGTGGACCTCTAACAACTATCGTAATATTATAAGAAAAGGATTGGCAGTAGTGGGAAACTGCAGTGGGGTGGGAATGAGGGTGGGGAGATGAAATTGGCAGTAGTGGGAATCTGCCTGGGGAAGGGAAGCACACCTCATAAACAAGGGTACCTGCATAATGAACATTTGTATACCTAACCTTGAATTGTACCCCACATTTAAAATAAAAAAAATTACAAGTTTAAAAAAAAGCAGTTTGTCTGACTCTGAAGCATACGTTTTTAAACAGTTAATAATCTGGGTATTGACTAAAGTACTGTGACCCCCAAATTCAGTAGTTTACATAATAAAGAAGTTTCTTTCTCTTTGATTTCAATCTGGATAGAGTAGTCCTGCTCTATGAGCTCACTTAAGGACCCAGATTCCTTCCATCTATGATACTACTGTGACCTAAGAATGCGCCTTATCTGTATACTCAAGACTGGATCACTGTTGCATCTGCATTCTAGCTCATAGGAAGGAAAGAGGAAAGAGAGTTTATGGAAGTCAAGTATTTTCATTTCTAAGGATGCAAAGCAGGAGATGTACATATCATTTCTGCTTATATCCTTTTGGCTAGCCACATAGTCGAGGAAGTTGGCAAATGTAATCTCTAAATAGGCAGGCATGTATCTAGCCAGAATACTATGGTCTGAATGTTGGTGTCCCTCAAAATTTATACATTGGAACCTAATACCAATGTGACAGTATTAAGAGATAGTGTCTTTGAAGAGTGAATAAGTTGTGAGGGCTCCACTTTCATAAATGGGATTAGTGCCCTAAAAAAGAAGTTCAAGGGGGTACCCTTGCCTCTTCTGCCATGTGAGTGTGCAGCAAGAAGGCACCATCTTTGAAACAGAGAACAAGCCCTCACCAGACACCAAAAATTCCAGCATCTTGATCTTGGACTTCCCAGCTTCAGAACTGTGAGCAATAACTTTTTGTGTGTATAAATTACATGCTCTGTGGTATTATGTTATAGCAGCCCAAATGAACCAAGACACAGAACTTGGTAGGGGCTCTATTATTAAAAGGAAGAAGGAGATAATACCTTGAAATGGACAACCAGTGGTCTGCCACAGCAACATAATGTCTGGTGTGATTCATCATTATCCCCTCTCAAAATATAACAAGTGAAGTAGAGGGCATTAATAGGAGACTATCTTCTATAGAAAAGAGAACAGCCTGAGGTTAGATACCCTGTATATTGTAGGTAGTGTATAAAAGTTCAGGGATGGGGAGCTTTAAATGGCAACTGAGTTGACTTAAAATTCATGCTAATATTCACTTAGTTTTATAATCTTTCTTGAGAAGTTAGGTTTAGGGGATATTGCTTATTTTAGTATTTATATGGTACTCAAACTTTTGCTCTATCTGTAGTCATTTTTCAGTTCAAGAAGAATATTTTGTAATATTGGTAACCTGAATCATCAGTTTATTCTCTTTCTTTAGACTTTTATTCTTGTGAACATACTCATTGGTTCAACATTGCTTTTGCTGAGCATCTTACTCAGCTCAAAAGAAAAACTTGGCCCTTGAAATATTGGCAATGCCTTGGATATGATCATTCTCAGATTTCCTCACTTCTGTGTCTCAGTGTATGTAAAAGTACGGGTTGGCTGTTGCTGAAGCAAAGGGTTGGGAATAGGTTTCATGGTTTGTAGTAACTCTATTTGAGTTGCAAATACAAATGGTGCATAGATGTTCTCCCATAGCAGCCTTAGAGGTTGTGAATTCATGGAAGGGAGTTCTTGATGTCACAGTACAGTATGTGGTAAAGAGGCTTCTAGAAGTAGTAGCAGCTTTTCTGGATTTCCTTCAGAAAAATTTTATTCTGGGACCTAAGAATGAAAAGTTCCTCCACAGCTTGGTGCAAGTGCATGTACTTCTTCAAGAGAATTTTTAAGAGCCCCCCAATAAACTGAATTGAGTAGGAAAATGGAGAACATTAACAGGAGTAATAGAAAATGTTCCTCTGTGTGAGTTTTCATTTGAATGTAGATGTGACTGGGTGGACAGGTAGGTGAGTTATTAAATCCGATATGCGGAAGAATTTGGAGGTGGTAGGCCTGGTAAGTATCCTTTCCTTTCTCCACGACTTTGGGAAGGCATGTTAAACATATTCTTCAAAGTTTAGTGAGAAGTGTTTTCTCTGGAAACAGAATACAGAAAATGACCTGTCTTTAGGTGGAGAAACCAACCCAGTTGCCCATGTTTACCACTATAAATTAGAATCAGCTGACTCTTTCCTTAGCCCAATGGGACAAGAAGTATTCTGCTTACCTGAGACCAGTTTCAGAATTCTTTTGTATTTATCACAATACAGCTTAAATGTCAAGGCTACCTTTTTAATTGGCAATGATCCCTATTGAATTTTAAGCTTATGCTGAAAAGTTGGCTGCTGGTGGCTGTTTTTACGAGGTATTTGGTGTTTTATTTTGGCTTAAATCTGTTTTTATTGCTCAAATATTGTCAGAAAATGCATTATCTCTACAGGAATTTCTATGCTCAATGTACAGGTTATCTCCACTATGACAGCTCTTTATCTTCAATGTCAGATACACTGCTCCCAAGTCATACTAGATTTACACATTCTATTATACTTCTATTGAACAGCTCTTAATCTGCTCAGAAGAAAACATGCTACAACCAGCAAATTTTATCCCCTTGCATTTAATGGGAATCTTTCTTGGCAAGGATGGACAATTGTATTAGAAACATTCCAACTAGCTCTGGCCAGTTTCGAAAAGATTTTGAATGGTTAACCCTATAACTGCCAAACTCTGGTTGATAATTTAATATTTCCATAAGACCCAAGTTCTAACCCTGCTCTCTTTACTGAATTGCCTCCCCCCACCCCCAACTGCTAATAATTCCTAGGAATCTTGCCTAATATAATCCTTGTCTTACTCACTGGTAGTTTAATTTTATTTACAATGGAATTTCATGCTGAAATTAGGTGACAAGATACACATGTACTTCCTGGGATAACTTTACTGCATAATCTTATATTGATTATATTTCAAAAATTGTGTTTTTAGTTGTGGTATTTTTGGCTTTATGCAGTAATGGGATGGATTATAATGGGGTCGTTCAGAATTTACTGAATAATTTTATCTCTAGATAGATGTTTGAAATTAAGAGGAAAGGGGGCAGAGTTTTCTTCTATTGCCTGCATTCTGTGGTAGATAATATCTAATATTCAAGTCAGTTCATTTTTCTTATTGCTTCTTCTCTCCTAAGACTGTGAATATGAAATAAAAAGAGATGGGGACAGAGGCCACTTCTAGTCTCCTCATTTATATGGTGGAAATAAGTGCCTAACTTGCATAGGTGTGGTGATAATAAAATGAAAGATTGTAAACATGTTCAATATATAGTTAATTAATGGTGGTGGAAGCTTCTGAGTAGAGAGTAGGCTCTAGGGTTAACCACACATTGTCCTTCATGTATTTTGTGGTCCCCCCTCCACCCAAGTCTGTCCTTTGAATATTGTCTCTTCTCTTCAAGTACATATGCTTGGAAATTAAGTCTTCTCTCTTTAATCTGGAGTTATCTAGTACTTCTTTTTATGTCTTGTTTGAAACTTTATTTAGTGGACATACCTAAACATCTGTAATTGTGCTCAGATACTTCTTATGCCTAAAGAACCCTAGAAGGGTTAAACAGTCACCAGAACAGATGCAGAAGAAGAAATTATTAGGAAGAGGAAGAAGACAAAACATTAAAACTCAGTGTTTATGGTTGACAGGTCAGTTTACTTATCAAGCATCCCTTTTATGTGCAGCTCTGTACTGGAAGCGGGGGAGGTGCTCCTTCTTTCTTTCTTGAAGTGTTAACTATTTCAGAAAAAGGTCAGATAATAGCTGTTAGGTAATATAAAAACAAGTCCTAAAGTAGAACACCTCTATTACAATTATAGTTGCCAGGTATGACATCCCTACATTAATTTAGCCTATGTTGGTGTTTGATGTGGAAAGATTATTTCAATTACTGTAAGATAATTGGGCATGGTCTGTCTTCTCCATCATTACTCAGATTCTTCTTTCTTTTGCCCTCCGTGTTCTGACCTTCCATCTGCCTTTAGTTTCACAGTCCTAATTCCTTTTTCTTCCCCTAGCCATTCTCGACTGTTAGCATTTTAAATTCCACTGACTTTTACAAAGTATCTGTTCCTATAGCTCAGCAGTTCTACCTTGTTGCAGCTGCTGTAGCACTTACCTCTTATCTCTTTCAAAAGGAAAGATGAACCGAAGAAGAAACTGTGGCAAAGCAAACTACTCAGAAGCTGGCTTGATATTATCTCTGAGAGAGCTTTGCTTAGTTTGCAGAAGCAAATGTCATGCATGCCTCCATGTTGCTTAGTATGATTTGTCACTTGGGATTCTCAAGCTTTTGATATGAGACCCTAACTGACTCAGCTTCTCATCAGAATGCACTACAATTTGTCCACTTCAAACCCACCTGGAACAGAGGGCAGTCACTTTGGCATCTGCTCTTCAGAAGCAGCCCATTAATACTGCACTTGATGTGTCAAGTTCTTAATGAAATACTATTCTCTTAGTTCTTTTATCCATAATCAGATGACCTGATTCAAGGTCAGTGCCAACCCTAAGTTGTTTTTCTTTTGCTTTTTCCTTTTGACAGTCACCATATGCTCTTGCCCATTTCTAATCCACAGAGCATCTCTGCTTAGGCAGCAGTAAGTGTGGTGTGAAAATTGAGGTGGGGCCAACTTTATTGATATCCCAGGATTTTGGCCACTCTCAGAAGTACCTCACTAAGCTACCCAGTGATCTCATGTCACCTGTCCTCCCCCAATCTATATCTGTTCCAGAATGCTTCATTCCCACTGCTGTAAGTGGCTTCTAATATAAAAGCTATCATACAGCTAAAACCTATCATATGCCAGACAGCCACATATCACGCATATATGTACATATATTATCTCAATTAATACCTACATAAAAGCTCTGTGAGGAAGGAGGAAGCAGGTTTTGAAACACAAAGCAGCCTGCTCAAGGTTACATAACTGAAGAATGTAGAATCTAGGACTGCTAGAATCTTAAAATTTTAACCTCTTCTGGACTATCATTTTTAAAAATATAATTATTTTCAAGCAACAAACATTTACTTAGCATTATTTTGTGATTGCCACTGTGCCACGCATTTGGGATATGGATTAAAATAACAGTAGCTACTCTTGTAAATATCAAATATGCTGAGGGAGAAAGACAAACAGATAAATGAAATATCATATAAGATTAGAGGTATACAGATGGTGCTAAGGAAACCAAGAGGGGCATTTAATCCAGCCTAAGGCAGTTTATTTAACCTGTGTTATCTCACAGCATGAGTAAATGCTCCCTGTCTCTGTCTCTGTCTCTGTCTGTCTCTCTCTCCCTCTCTCTCTCCTCTCTCTCTCCTCTCTCTCTCCTCTCTCTCTCTCTCTCTCTCTCTCTCTCTCACACACACACACACACACACACACACACATATCCCTCTACCTATATCCGTAGGTTAAATAAGTTCTCCTTCTTCTGTACTTCATTTGCATGTTTCAACTGTAGTACTTGTTTGTTTTGTTCATTCACTTAACATCAGTTTGTTGAGTACCTACTCTGTGCTAGGCACTGGGAACAGAGCAGTAAACAAAACAAAGTCCTGCCCCTTTGGATTTTATCTTTTAGTATTGGAGCCAAACAAGAAACCAATACATAAATGGATATGGAATAAAATGTTAGGTTGTGAAAAGTAATATGAAGGAAAATAAAGGAGAGTGAGAAGCTGGAGAACTTCAGAAGGTGCTGTCTTATAGGGAAGACCTCTCTAAGAGGTGATACTTCTAATGCAGTACTGTTATATGTTGACATTTTTGGCTCTCCCTTGATACTCTTTACTTCTGGAGATAATGGGCCAAGTCCTACATTTCTTTATATCCCCCAGAGAATGCAGGAGGTTGGGGATATTGTCCAAAGCATGGTTGACGTGATGAATCAGTGAGTCTGCAGATGTCAAGAAAGAAGATCAGGTGACGGGAGAGATAAGGCAGTGAGGGAGCTGGAATGCTGGGAGATAGTTGTCAGAGAAGAGATTTACATTTCAAATTTAAGAGATCTAGCAATTCCTGCTGTGTGTGTGTGTGTGTGAGAGAGAGAGAGAGAGAGAGAGAGAGAGAGAGAGAGAGAGAGAGAGAGAGAGAAAGAAAGACAACATAGCAACATAGGTTAAATAACCTGCCTTGGGCTGGGTTAAGTGCCCCTCTGGGTTTTCTCAGCACCATCTGTATACCATTGGAAGACATGTGTGGGAGTGACTGGGTGGAGAAGAAGGGAAATCCACTGAGTTGAGTAGCTCAAGAACCTGTGAGGCTAGCGCAGTTGTCCTTAAACTTGGGGGTGCATTGTAATCAACTAAAGAGCTTTTAACAGTGGGGCATGAGATCTCACCCTGGGAGATTCTGATTCAGGATCTCTGAGTAGGTTTCAAAAAACTGATGTGTTTTAATAAGTTCAACAGGTAATTAAGATGCACAGAACTAAAATGAAAAATTACTAGAGTAGGATGTTATAAATTTGATCCATGTGGGTTATAAAGCCATGCAATATTATGCCAGGATTAAGTGGAGAGAAGTCTCATGAGCCAGGTGTAATGGTCCTTAGTGTATCTTGGAAGTGACTAGAAGTCAGTAGATGACTGTGACAAGAAGAGGGAGTGTGTGGTGCAACATAGGGGATGATTTTATAAAAAGAGGTATTTTACACAAGGGTGAGGAAGTGATCAAAGTCTTCTGCTAGTTAGGGTCTATGTAGAAATTTAGGCATCAGTGTGTAGATTGGAATGTTTTATGTGAAAGAAAAGCCTTGGCATCATAGCTTGCTTAGTAGAACCTGGAATCGTAACAGGCATAGTCTACTCCACTTAGATGCATAATTAGTCTTGGAGTTAGGAGACAAAGTCCCCAGCTCAATTTCTTTTTTTTTTTTTTTTTGAGTTGGAGTCTCACTCTGTCGCCCAGACTGAAGTGCAGTGGCTGCTCCCAGCCACTGCAGCCTCAACCCACTGGGCTCCGGCGATCCTTCTGCCTCAGTCTTCCGAGTAGCTGGAACTACAGGCACGCGCTACCATGCCGGGCTGATTTTTTGATTTATTGTAGAGATGAGGTCTCACTAAGTTGCCCAGGCAAGTCTCGAACCCACGGGCTCAGACAACCCACTCACCTCAGCCTCCCAAAACACAGGATTACAGGATGAACCACCGAGTCCGACTCCAGCTCAGTTTGTAAATATCAGAGAGACCTTGGGGGAAGTATCTTGAGCAAACCTTTCTTTTTTTGGGGAATGAAATCAGATTCTTTATCTTTATTTTCAGGGATTTGTATTATTTTTATTGTTCTTATTTGTATTCTCATTATTTTCATTCTCATATATATATATTTTTTACTTTTAAATTTTTTATTTTAAAGAAATGGGGTACAAGTCAGGGTTAGGTATATAAATATTCATTATGCAGGTACCCTTGTTGATGAGGTGTGCCCCCCCTTCCCCAGGCAGATTCCCACTATTGCCATTCCCACCTCCCTACCCCTCCATGCCCCAGCAGTTACCCACTACTGCCAATCTTTTCTTATAGTATTATGATAGTTGTTCAAGGTCCACTTATGAGTGAGAACATGTGATACTCAATTCTTTGATTCTGTGAATGATCACTCCGTATTATAGACTCTAAGTCCATCCAGGTTGCTGTGAAGTTCATGATTTTGTTCTTCTTTATGGCTGTGTAATATTCCATGTGTGTATGTACCACATTTTTAAATCCAGTCCTCTTTTAATGGGCAGCATGGTTGGTTCCGTGTTTTTGCTATTGTGAACAATGCTGTGATAAACACATGTGTGCAGATATCTTTTTTACAGAGTTTTGAGTTCTTCCAGGTATATTCCCAGTAGGGGGATTGTGGAGTCATATGGAAGGTTGATTTATAGAACTTTTAGGAACTGCGGCACTGTTTTCCACACAGGTTGTACTAGTTTACACTCCCACCAACAGTGTAGAAGTGTTCCCTTATTGACTCATCCTCTCCATCATCTGTTATTTTTTGAGCTATTGATGATGGCCATTCTGACTGGAGTTAAGTGGTATCTCAGTGTAGATTTAATTTGCATTTCTTTGAGGACTAGTGAGGCTGAGTGTTTTTTCATGTATCTGTTGACTGCTTCTACGTCTTCTTTTGAGAACTGTCTATTCATATCTTTTGCCCACTTTGTAATGGGGTTGTTTGTTTTTTTCTTTTCAGCATGTTTGAGTTCCTTGTAGATCCTAGATGTTAGGCCTTTGTCAGACATACAGTTGGCAAATATTTTTTTTCCCAGTCTGTGGACTGCCTCCCTGCTCTCTTGATGGGTGCTTTGGCTTTGCAGAAGCTTGTCAGTTTGATGAGGTCCCACTTATCTATCTTATCTCATATGGCCTGGGCACTTGGGGTTTTGATCAGGAATTGGTTGCCAGTTCCAATTTCCATAAGGGTGTCTCCAGCATTTTCTAAGGTTCTTATAGTTTGAGGTTTTTTGTTTAGATCTTTGATCCATTTAGAGTTGATTTTTGTGTATGGGTATAGGTAGGGGTCCTGTTTTAGTATTCTGCATGTGGTCAGTCAGTTTTCCCAGCGCCATTTACTGAATAGGTTCTCCTCCCCTCAGTGGTTGGTAGTGGAGGCTTTGTCGAAGATGAGTTGATTGATAAATTGAGGTTTTACTTCTGGAATCTCAATCCTGTTCCATTGGTCTATATGCATGTTCTTGTACAAATACCAGCCTGTTTTGATTATTGTAGCTTCTTTATGATAAAGTTTAAAGTCTGGGAGTGTGATACCTCCTGCTTGGGTTTTTTTTTTTTTTTTTTTTTTTGCTGAGGATTGTTTTGGCTATTCATGGTGGTTTATGTTTCCATGTGAATTTTTGTATTGTTTCCAGGTCTGAGAAGAATTCTGCTGCTGGTAGTTTAATGAGTATTACGTTAAATCTGTAGATTGCCTTGGGTAAGATGAACATGTTAACATTGTTGATTCTTCCAATCCATGAACATGGAATATTTTTCCACTTGTTTGTGTCATCTTTGATTTCTTTGAGCACTGTTTTGTAGTTTTCATTGTAAAGGTCTTTCACATCTTTGGTCAGGAAAATGCCAAGGTATTGCATTTTTTTTGTGGCTATTGTGAATGGGATTGTGCTTTTTATTTGGGTTTCTGCTTGTTTATTATTGGTATATAGAAATGTGATTGTCTTTTGCACATTTATTTTATACCCTGAGACTTTGCCAAAGTCCTTTATCCGTGCAAGGAAGTTTTTGACAGATTCTCTTGGGTTTTCGAGGTATAGAATCATGTCATCTGCAAAGAGGGATAACTTGACTTCCTCTTTTCCTATTTGGATACCCCTGATCTCTTTCTCTTGTCTGAGTGCTCCAGCTAGTACTTCAAAACTATGTTGAACTGGAGGAGTGAGAGTGGGCATCCTTGTCTCAGTCCAGTTTTCAAGAGAAATGGTTCCAATTTCTGTCTGTTTAGCAGTATGCTGGCTGTGGGTTTCTTGTAGATGGCTCTTACTACTTTGAGTTATGTTCTTCTATGTCTAAGTGTTCAAGGGTTTTTATCAAGAAGGAGTGCTGGATTTTATCAAAAACTTTTTCCACATCTAATGATATAATCGTGTGGGTTTTTAAAATGTCTGTTGATGTAGTTAATTATGTTTATGTTCTTACGAATGTTGAACCATCCCTGCATCCCAGGGATGAAGCCTACTTTAGCAAACCTTTCTAAGTGGAACCTGCTATTGGGGGAGAAGATATGGAAAAATCCTAGAACATATTTCTGAGAGTTCTTGGACCTAGTCGTATACACAACAAATCAGAGCCATTGGTTCAGGCTAAATTATATGGAAAGTGTTCTGATCTGACCTACTGAGAAAATTTCCTCCTTCCAAAAACAGATTGTAGGGAAAATAGGAGCTATTTGATAATACTGGTTTATTGGGTTTTTAATATTTGAGAGTTTGTGGTATATTGACTCATTATAGCTTTGAAGTAAAGATTTTCAAAGACTTTCACTCAGTCTGTGATTTCCCCTAGGCAAGTGAGACCCCCCCGCCCAAACTTAACAGGCAGCAATTTTTATTAAAATCATCACCATCACTGTAATTATTTGCAATCTTGGAAAGATCCTGGGGTTATAATGTTACAAAGGCCTGTATTAGATGTCTTGCCATGATACTTAGTATTGTGCAAGGTAGGTGATTCCTCTGGTTTTCAATCCCCTCTTCTATAAAAACAAAACAAACAACACACACACATGTAAACAAAGCAAAACAAAATAATAGTTTCTTTACACTTGTGGGGATTAAATGAGACAACATATGTAAACGCACATGGCACATAGTAGGTGGCTAAAAAAAGGTTGACTCTCTTAGCTTTTCTTGAGACACCCTTCCCAATCTCACTGTAGCAAGTGCAAATTCTTAAAATTAAAATTGATACTGCAAGTCTGACTCTACTTGATCTGTTTGAAAATTGTTATCCCCATCAATGGGATAAGTTTAGTCTCTAGCTTATACAGTATATGCATTTGTTACTTGCCTGCCATAGAACATATTTGAAAAGGGATCACCAATTGATGCTAGACTGTTGATTTCTGGAATAAATTGTGAAAGAATATAACTGCTGAAGCTCCATTCATCTATTATTTGCTAAATATCCAAATGGTGGCTATGAGGAAGAAATATGCCCTGTGAATTGGAATGTGACTTTGGCATATGACTCTGGTAATCTAATTTTTAAGACCTGTGTGTAAATTTCAAGTCAGAAAGATACCACTTCTAGTTTCAACTAAAAACAAACAAACAGCTAAAATATCTCAAATGTTTTGGCTGTGAGTTTATCTTTAACAGTCACTAATTTATATGGCCATGGGGGCTTATGTTTGCAAAGCCATCCCCTTAAGAGCTTAGGTTAAACAAGTGAGTGGCATGAGCTATAAATGAATTGAAAATTGCCTTCTGTTCCAACTCAATGCAATGGTTTGTGTTTTGTAATAAGCCCTAGTTGGTGAAGTAACTCATGTCACCAGTAGGAGCTCTCCACAGACTGCTCCGTTTGTCACTGCTGTCTGAAGGACACAACGGGCTGGAAGCTGGCACTTCTGCAGAATTTTTATGGTGCTGCATGCATGCGGTGGTCTCCCTTATCAAACCGTAATTCAATAATAAATATTAAAAACCATATTTAAATAATTCTAGAGATGTGACACAACCTGACCAAAGATAGGAGAGTTAATGCTGACACTAGGATATTATCTTACCCAGAAAGCAGGTTGGGTGAGGGGAAGAAAAGGATGAATGCTGAGAGAGAGTCTCTATTCATGATGGAGTGTTCATCTGCATGGCTATTTATCTGGGATGCTTTCGTCTGTGCCAAGTGACTCAATGTAGTGATTTTTCAACGTGGTATCTTTTATTTTCCATGCCCTTACCCTCCTTTTTAAAAAAAGATCAAAAAGCATAAAGAGTGACCAGATCATTACAAAACTTTTGTTGTGATAAGCAGGAGCCAGCCTTATGGAGTGGAGTCTGCCATTTACTCCCAGAATGGTGAATGCTTACAAGAAAACCACTAGGACAGAGATCATTTGGGGGATGGATAGATTTGCTAGATGTTTTTTCACAGGAAAAATTGTTTTATTTTTACTTTTTGCTATTATGAAGTTAACATGTGCTTCTTCTTCTTCTTTTTTTTGAGTTGGATTCTCATTCTATCGCCCAGGCTGGAGGGCAGTGGCATGTTCATGGCCACCGCAGCCTCAACCTGCTGGGCTCAGGCATTACTTCTGCTTCAGCCTTCTAAGTAGCTGGAACTATAGGCATGTGCCACCACACCCAGATAATTTTTCTTGGATTTGTTGTACAGATGAGGTCTTGCCATGTTGCCAAGGCTGTTTTCGAATTTGTGGGCTCAGGAAATCCTCTTGCCTTTTGCCTCCCAAAGTGCTGGGATTACAGGCATGAGCCACCACACCCAGCTCATGTGCTTATTCTAAAAGCTTCAAGCAGTACAACAACATATAAAGAAACCATAAAAATCACCTATTAGTACTCCCCCCCATATCAGAGATAACATCTGTTAAACATTTTGATGTATTGCTTTTTGTCTGTCTCTGTTATCTTTGCACAGAATTTTGTTTCTTTTCACTAGGAGAAATTTCTAGAAATGTAATTCACATTTTAGGAACTTGTGGTTCCTATAGAAAAATGATCCTTCAGAAGACAGTGCTAATTTACACTCTAGCACCAGTGTGTCAAAATTGCATAAGGAAGCCCGTGGACACAATTTAGTGAATAATGACCATGTGCCAGTCACTGATCTGGGCACTTTGTATACATTAACTCATATAATCCTCACAATAACCTTATAAGATGAGTGCTAATAGCATTCCCATTTTACAGTTGAAGAAACTGAGGTTTAGAAAGGTTACAAGGCCAGTCATGAGGTTGAACCAGAATGTTGACCAGGCCTTGGTGTAGGAGAAAGGAATATCTTTCCTCTCTCCCTCTCTTCCTCCCCTCCCTTACCCTCCCTCCCTTCCTCCTTCCCTCCCTCCTTCCCTCCCTTATTCTCCCTTCCCCTGTCTTCTCTTCTGTGCCTAGCCCTTAGGAACAATGAAGAAAGAGGTGTGAATCTAGTGGATATGTACAGAGACAGAGGAGCCCCAAGCAGCTGTGAATCTTTAAATTTTGGAATTCTAGGCAAAGATGTCCTTGCATTTTTTTTATTTCCAGATAAACAGAACTTCCTCTCCAGTGCTGAGATTTGTGAGCTGAATTTGAACCAACTGAGAGAGGAAAACTGGAGACAGATGTAAACACACTTATACATGTATGCAAACACACACACACACACCCTGAGGAGTACCTCCTCTCTGGCTCTGATTCCTATTTATTTTATTTTACACTCTGACCAGATCACCAAGACAGATAGTGATCTTTGTCAAATAATATGCTCCCACAATTTTCCAGTGTTAAACTGGAGTAGGTTTGTAAATGCGGTGCTAGGTAAGAATTTAAGGTCTCAGGCAACCCCTTTGGGTCCCCTCCTGCTGTGGGAGCATTTCCGTCCTCTCAATAAATCGTGCTTTAAAAAAAAAATAATTTAAGGTCTCTCATTATCTTATTCTAGTACTTCTTATGAAGTAGCTGAGCATATGAATAACTCAGTGCAACCTTAAGCTAGTCCTTCCCCTTTCTGAGCCTCTGTTTCCTTCTGTCTAAAAGAGACAATGAGACTAAAGTAAATCTAAGGGGCTTTTGAGATCTAAGAGCCTTGTGTCTACTTTTAGGCAGCTCTTAACTGATCTGACTTTTTTTCTTTTCTTTTCCATGGACTTCTCTTATTTTTAATTTTCCATGCCCTGTTATGGCTGCTTGGCATATTACTGGTCTAGTGTTACTAGAAATTGTTTTGTGGATGTTTAGAAGATCAGTCACTTCACATAGTCTATCAAATGAGAACAATTTGGCAGGCCCCTATGGTCCTACAAGACAGCGTATCATAGTATCTTTGAATTTTCAACACAGCAAAAGGCCTTCAGTAAGATTGTTGAGGTCTCTCATTTTTACAAGAGTGATTGGGGCATAAAAATAATATGTGATTTTGCCCCCAAAGTCACACATCTAACTAGTAGCAATGGCAGGATAGAACCCAGTTCTCTTAAACTTTGGTCTAGAGTAGGGTTTCCCAAAGTTTATTTCATTCATAAAAGTCCCTTAATATAATCTGGGTAGCAGTGGGGGCATGGGGAGGAGGATTCTGAGGTCACATAAGTTGGGGAAATGCCGGCCAGTTTACGGAAGCCACAATGTGCATTGAAGACTCTGAGAAGTCCTACAGTATAAACTTTGTTTATAAACTTTGGTTATTTATAATTTCTTCAAGTACATTAAATATTGCTGAAGAGAATGATAGCAATAATAGTAATTTCCATTTATTGAATCTCCCCTTTGTGTGCCAGGCACTGTTTAAAGACCTTCTGTACATTGACATGCTTAATCCTCATAGCCTTATGAGGGTTATTGTCATCCTCATTTTTTTCCAGAGGAGAAAACCAAGGCACTGAAGGACAAAGTAATTTACTGAAAATCACACAGCTAATATGGGACAGAGCTGAGATTTCAGCCAAAGCAGTTTGAGTTTAGACCTGGGCTTTTAAACCAGTATACACAGATGACTACAGGATTTTTTTTCTTTTTCCTTCTGTAAACCTTACTAGCATCCTGAGATCAGGGTTCTATTAAAAAACATGTTAGGAAATACTGTTCTGAAATTATTTCTAGTATGCACAGTATAGTGGGCTTAGATGAAATATCATAGAGTTCCAGAATAGCAGAGCTGAATGGACCTAGTGATCAACTCATTTGGCAGATGAGGAGTCTGAGGTCAAAAGAGAATGTCTCTGGCTCCAGGTGTGTGGTAGCTAGAACTAGGAACCAAGGTTACTGATTGCCAATTCACTGTGCTTTATTTACTAGGAATTTGGGAAAATGAAATGAAAAGAATCTTAGGCTTCTTTATGGGGGGAGGAGTTCCTTGAGGGGCCTTCCCTGCCCTCTCTTCCCTAACTATAGAAGGTGACAGTAGCATAAAGGAGATACAGAGGAGCAGCTGGGTACCTACGTGGGAGAGGCAGCCTTTTGTACAGGGTGATGTGAAGACCTTATTACTAGAGTCTCCAGCATAGACTAGGCATGACGCATGTTTTTGTTGAATAAAGGAACATTTCACTAACATTACTATAACTTTTTATGGCTTTCAGAGCACTTTTATAACCATTTGTAGTAGTGTGGTATGGTGGACAAAGCAGATACATAGACAGTGGATCATGGTGTTGGATAGGAAGTAAGTATGTCTGTAAAAGCAAAGGGTGGTTGACAGGGAGGTTAAGAGAAGAGTCTTGAAATTATTAGATTAAAACTGGTGATTTGGGGCCTGACCATGGTAATCAGGTTGTTTCATTTTATTTTAATTTATTTAAAGGATACCTCCAAATTCCTGCAAAGCATAAAGAAAATTCTTAAGGGATTTTTAAAATATTAGGGACCTTTTAAATTGATTTTCATGAATTGATGAAGAGAATTTGCTTTAATAAATACCCAAGAGAAGCAAGACCGTAAAGTAACTGTCACTAAACAGTCTTGTATTGATGTTGTTAAGACCTCAGTTTTTTTTTTAAATTCAGAGTGATTGAAAGCTATACTTTACAGCTGAGGCTACAGTGGAAGTGACCACTGAGGAGTTCTGTTGTTCTAGCTGTTAAGGCCACTTGTGGGCTAAAGTGGCTCAGGTGGTAGATTGACATTGTTTTCCTATTTAGATTTTCGTTTTTATTATTCATAATTCAAGTTGGAAGTGAACTAAATAGTACATTTACTCTATAAGCCTATTGAGAAACTGAGAATCAACTTTTCTGTCTCTAGGATCTAAGTTCAGGAGGGCAGGGGCAGGGTGCATATCAGTCCCCTTCACCATTATATGACCAATGGCTAGCACAGGGCCTGGAACACAATATGTGCTTAGGAACTAATTATTGAATAAATAAGTGTTCTGCAGAGAAATGAAAGCAGGTTAAGGTAGAAATCATGTACCTCTTTGTAGTCTTCTTAGAGTAGAAAATCAATGTTAATGATGATATGTTTTTGTCATGATAATTAGGTCGAATTTGCAAGATCTAACCTATAGAAGCTAGTTAGCTGTTGTTTAGGATCTATAACTGCTGTTTGAGTAGGTGGCATGGTTGGGTGATAGAAATTATAGGTTTTCTAACTAAACTCTCTCTCTCACTTTAAAGATAGCTCTAAAATTATCACTTTTATTATCTCAAAAGTCTTTTCTTAAGTTTTATTTTATTTTAGATCCAGAGGGTACATGTACAGGTTTGTTACATGATTATATTGCATAATAGTTAGGTTTGGGCTTCTAGTGTACCCATCACTCAAATGGTAACCAATAGGTAATTATTCAACCCTTGCTCGCCCCCCCAGCCTCCCTCCTCTTGGAGTCCCCAGTGTCTATTTTTTCCATCTTTACGCCCATATGTACCCATCATTTAGCTCACACTTATCAGTGAGAAAATTCAGTCTTTAATTTTCTGTTCCTGAGTTTTTTCACTTAGGATAATGACCTTCAGCTCCATCCATACCATATTACCATAAATAACAGGATTTTATTCTTTTTTATGGCTGCATAGTATTCCATGGTGTAAATATACATCATTTAATCCAATCAACCATTTATGGATACTTGGATTGAGTCCATGACTTTGCTCTGATGAATAATGCTACAGTAAACATTTGAGTGTAGGTGTCTTTTTTCTATAATGATTTTTTCTTTTTTTGAGTTAGAGTCTCACTCTGTCACCCAGACTGGAGTGTAGTGGCCGCTCCCAGCCACTGCAGCCTCGACCTGCTGGGCTCTGGCGATCCTTCCACCTCAGCCTTCCAAGTAGCCGGAATTACAGGCATGCGCTACCACACCCGGTTGATTTTTTGATTTATTGTAGAGATGAGGTCTCGCTGCCCAGGCAGGTCTTGAACTCGCGGGCTCAGACAATCAACTCACCTCAGCCTCCCAAAGGCACAGGATTACAGGCTGAACCACCGAGCCCGGCTTATAATGATTTTTTAAGTGAGATTGCTGGGTCAAATGGTAGTTCTATTTTTATTTCTTTGAGAAATCTCCATAGAGGTTGTACTAATTTAAATTCCCACCAACAGTGTATAAATATTGCTTTTTCTCTGAATCCATGTCAACATCTGTTTTCTTTTTGTCGTTGTTGTTTGCTTTTTATGTTTAGTGATAAGCTCTCTGTCACCAAAGCTAGAGTGGAGTGGCATCATCGTAACTCACTGTAGCCTACAACTCCTAGGCTCAGGTGATCCTCCCACCTCAGCCTCCTGTGGAATTACAGGTGTACAATGACCACACCCCACTAAATTTTTAAAAATCTTTGTAGAGATAGGATATTGCTATGTGTTGTTCAGGCTGGTCTCAAATTCCTGGTCTCAACACAATCCTCTCACCTCAGCCTTCTAAAGCACTGTGATCACAGGTGTGAGTCACTGCACCTGGCCTGTTTTTTGACATTTTAATAATAGCCTCTGACTGGCATGAAATTATATCTCATTGTGGTTTTAATTTGCATTTTTATATGTTTTTTGGCTACTTGTATGTCTTTTTTTGCGAAATGTTTGTTCTTGTCCTTTGCCCACTTCTTTTTTTTTTTTTTTTTTT